>NC_044063.1:21133447-21138447 GCF_902167405.1 Gadus morhua
AATGTTCCTGCTAGCGCTGTATATTAAACCTCTCAGCCCCCCGCCTTTACCCATCAGACACGCACGCACACCGCACACACACACACACACACACACACACACACACACACACACACACACACACACACACACACACACACACACACACACACACACACACACACACACACATTCACACACGCATACACGTTACACACATACTTATCCATCCCCTTGGGGTAAAGTTCTGAAGTTGTAATTGTAGAGTTCCGAAGCGCTGAGACAACGAGCAAGGAAGGGAGAGGGGATGTGAGGGGGTGAGGAAAGAGAGCACCCTGGTGTCTCTCCCACTAATTCTATCAGCTATCCCACACTGTGAGTTTGTCTGAGTGTGTGTGTGTGTGTGTGTGTGTGTGTGTGGGGGGGGGGGGGGGGGGGGGGGGGATACTGAATCGACACATGAAATGCTTAAACAAAGTTTCTGGTGTCTGTGTGTGTTTGCGTGCGTTTCTGCTTGTTAGTGTGGGGAGGTTTATTCTTTATGCCAGCATTTCTTAAAAAATGGAAGTGGGTTCATTATATTTCAATAACCCTTCTCTTTCTTCTTTCTTTGTTGCTCCCCAGTTGTTCATGTTTCTGCTCACCTGGTCAATGTAGTTAACTTCAGTGCCTTCTATTCTGAGGATCTACCTGCTCTCAATTTGGCCCGTTACCTCGGAGAGGTGAGCACACACAAACTCACAAACATGCACACACACATTCTCACACGCAAGCACCAACACAACTTACAATGACTTTAATGTTTTTTGTTTTGTTTTGGCAAGGATCCTAGGATGATCATTTTGACGACAGGTGAGGTTTGTGTGTGTGTGTGTTTATTTGTGTGTGTGTGTGTTTGTGTGTGTCTGTCTGTATTTTTGTGTGTGTGCATGTGTTTATGTGTGTTAATACTGGTTTGTTCTTCTTGTGTTGCCAAGGTAATGATAAGCTGTAAATGTGTTACAGATTAGCATGGCACAATGCCAAGGAGCAGAGCGGGGATACATGCTGTGTGTCTCCTCTCTTTAGTCTCGCACCCTAACTCCTTCTAACTCAGTCCCTGTCGATTGGTCTCTCCTCCTCTCTCTCTCTCTCTGTCTCTCCGTCTCTCTGTCTCTCTGTCTCTCGTCCTCTCTGTTACTCGTCCTCTCTCTGTCTCTCTGTCTCTCTGTGTCTCATCCTCTCTATCTCTCTGTCTCTCCGTCTCTCTGTCTCTCTGTCTCTCGTCCTCTCACTGTCTCCCTGTCTCTCTGTGTCTCATCCTCTCTGTCTCTCCGTCTCTCTGTCTCTCTGTCTCTCGTCCTCTCCGTCTCTCGTCCTCTCTCTGTCTCTCTTCTCTCTTGTACTCTCTCTCTGTCTCTCGTCCTCTCTCATCCTCTCCGTCTCTCTGTCTCTTGTCCTCTTCGTCTCGCTCTGTCTCTCTGTTTCTCCTCTCTCTGTCTCTTGTCCTCTCTCTGTCTCTAGTCCTCTCTCTGTCTCTCTGTCTCTCTCTCTCTTGTCCTCTCTCGTCCTCTCCGTATCTCTCTGTCTTTCTGTTTCTCCTCTCTCTGTCTCTCGTCCTCTCGTCCTCTCTGTCTCCCTCTGTATCTTATCCTCTCTCTGTCTCTCTCACTCTCACTCATAGCTTTAATGTGTAGGGGAATAATGTGACATTTGAGAAACAGGGTTTGCCTACTTAAGTTTGTGGAAAAAAACATGTTCTTGTACTCAATGAAGGTAAAAGATTTTGATCAAATTAATTAGTTTGTAAGGAATCTTGAAAAGTAACCTTTTAAAAATTGTTTATTTTTCATGATAGCCACATGATTGTTAAACATTAATTAATGTCTCAACATTATTTTGGATACAAACCATGTAACTCTAATCTCAAGGACTACGCACGCCCTTACTAATGGTTGTGACCACATCGAACCAACGCTATGTGATGATGTGTTCCAGTCCCAGGGATCACGGGCGTCCTATTGGTTGTCATCCTCTTCCTGATGTTCACTGCCTCCTCCTACTGCATACGGTAGGTTGGCAAAACTTAACTTAAACTTAAATACAACAGCATAGCACATGTATTTTTAATTGACATTGCATGTTGAGGGAGAAACTGACAATAAAATGGCATGATTGGTATCGGTATGATAGAATTATTGTGTTAACAAAATGCTGGAAAACAGTGTCAAGAACCTTCTTTGTCCTGTGAGCATGGAATGAAGTACAAGTTTGTGTGTGTGTATTTGAATGTATCCATGTATGTATTTTGTGTGCAAGTGTGTGTGTGTTTGTGTGTGTGTGTGTGTGTGTGTGTGCGTGTGCGTGTGCGTGTGTGTGTGTGTTTGTGTGTGTGTGCATCTCCATGCATGCCTTTGAGCATGCAACCATGTACGTGGTCGCTAGCGTGTGTGTGAGTGCATGTGTGTGTGAATATATTCCCTTGTGTTTGTGAGCCCCACGATGGGGACGATAAGAAGACAGCCCCCGACAGAGCAAATCCTTCCTGAGTGCTCGGCTCATAGCTCTGTCATTACCCGGGTCACGGGAGGTCACTGTGCTGTTATGTCTGGCTCTCCGGACCTCTGCGTCCGCTTTAAACGCCTACCGTGACCTACTCTGATAAGGCCTTCAGTCGGGGTGGCTGAGACTAGGGTTAGGGTTAGGGTGTAATGTGTGGTGAAGCGACCTGTATTTCATATTCGGGCACACACTTAGGAATCCAACAGCCTCCTATTTTGCCGTGAAGCCTTCGTATGATTGGTTCGGTCTTGCTTGTTGTATCTACGTACAGGTCAGAGAGCCCCTGTTAGGGAGTGGAGGGGGGGATGTAGAGTCCTTGTAGAGTGAAACTCATGTGCTGCTGTGGTTCTATCCTTTGTTGTGGTCTGTTTGTAAGACGTACTTGTTTTGATGTGTAACCTTAGCGCTGCTCATGCCTGGTGTTTGTGCCGACTATGTGGGACTGAGGGCTTAGCATGTGCCTGAACTCGCCTTCTTGTAATCAAATTACCCTCCTTGGCCTGACATTTAAGTAACCCTGTTCAAAACACCTCCGCCTTGTTTCCATAGCACCTACACTCCCATGTCCAAAGACTACATTAGACGGCTAAAGCAACATGTTGAGCTTTAGCTAGCTAGCTCCAGATGTTTGTCAGTTAAATTGATTAGTTAGCGCCCTTACATGGACTTTCCCTCTATTTGAATAATGATGAAGCATATGGGGTGTGCATCATAACTGAACAGGATGTCTGGGTGAGTACTAGTTTACATGACGACTGAAGTGATGCAAGTATTCAGGAATGCCGTCCAGTTGTTTGAGTTCACACTACGTCATACCAGTCACTGACCTGTGGCCTGAGGATAGTAGGCCATTACTTAACATGATCTCAAAGGAGATAATGGAGAGGGGCATCAGAACAACTTCAGAACAAGGCGGGCTAGCCCTTTCTTTGAATGTCATTGGCCTCCCTCCCCTGAGAGAATGGTCCCGGAAAAAACTCCTCTTTCTTCACTCCTTCTTTCGTTTGTTCTGTTTGTTTTCAACACACAGTGCAGTCTGATATCAGCATCGGGAGGATTCCCTGTTGAGTCTTTGCACTGATATTTGTTTGGATAATGATTTTATTATGTGTGTGTGTGTGGTTTGTCCGTTACAGGTTGTCCAACTATGAGATTTTCTGGTACACACACAACCTCTTCATCGTCTTCTACATCATTCTCATGGTCCACATGGTCGGGTAGGTCTTGGCTCTGGCATCCGATTCAAAAGTGAAATACACGCAATTAGGGATTTAATAATGACTTGGATCCACCCTATGTTTCCAAGGGGAGCGCTGAAGTACCAGACAAATGTAGACACCCACCCACCGGGCTGTCTCAGGCCCAATCAGAGCAGCCCAGAGCTGCAAGGGGAGGAGCTAGAGCCTGGCAATGAAGAGAGGAGATGCAAAGAAGAGGCCCGCTTCCACCCCCATTACCCCCAGGTGTGTCTGTGTGTGTGTGTGTGTGTGTGTGTGTGTGTGTGTGTGTGTGTGTGTGTGTGTGTGTGTGTGTGTGTGTGTGTGTGTGTGTGTGTGTGTGTGTGTGTGTGAGCTTGTGTCTGTGATCCCATGTGTTTTCACATGGTCATTAAGGGGGTTTGGTTGTAAACTTTAAGGGGTGGATTACTCTAGTAATTTTGTGTTAGTGTGTGTTTGTGTGTGTGTGTGTGTGTGTGTGTGAGCTTCAACACCGCACGTGTGTGTGAGCTCGTGTCTGTGATCCCATGTGTTTTCACATGGTCATTAAGGGTAAAGTAGTTCAATAAAACCCCCTTAAAAGCCAATAGTAATGAGGTTTTATTGTGGCTGTATGCAATTAGTCTGGAAGACCAGAACTTTGACAAAACCAGCACCCGCACCGCCAAAAACTATAAGCAGGCTGAAGGGCATCCAGGCAGACAGACAAACAGTTTGAAGCATTGTGTTTCTGTTTACTTTTTATTGTTTTTTTCTCTTCCAATGTTGCATGAAGTTGATATGCTTTAGTACTTGTTTCCCTTTATTGAATGTTCTTTTTTGGGATGTTTGCGTGTGTGTTTGTTTATGCGTGTGTGTTTGTTTATGCGTGTGCACGGTTTTGCGTTTCCAGACATGGATGTGGGTGTCGGGCCCTCTCTGCCTGTACTGCGCTGAGCGGTTCTACCGCTACATCCGGAGCAGTGACCCCGTTACCATAGTGACGGTGATCCGGCACCCCTCGGAGGTCATCGAGGTGCGCATGCTGAAGAGGGACTTCAAGGCGCACCCAGGCCAGGTAGTTACCGTCAGGGCTCTATGGCGAATGGGTCTGGATCTTCCTACACTTTAAGTTGTACCTTAGTACTTAGTACTCAGTTGTGTTGCATCCTATCCTAGCTAGCTTTGTTGTATATGGGGAATGGAATACTTTAGCGATTGTTTTGCACATGGAAGTGCTTTGCACTGCACCGACGGCAATATATTGGTTCTCCTTCTTCTGAC
>NC_044063.1:21143447-21178447 GCF_902167405.1 Gadus morhua
CTCTCTCTCTCTCTCTCTCTCTCTCTCTCTCTCTCTCTCTTTCTCTCTCTCTCTCTCTCTTTTCATTTACATTTACATGGTAGTGTTTCAAAAGTGACAGTTCAGGCTGACAGTATTTGGGTGAGTCACGGAGCAGGTGCATGACTAGATGCCATGCTATTTTCTTAGAATTGAATTGATAATTGATTAGAGGATACAGTCTGTAGCTGAGGCTGTCATTTCCTGTCGGGCTCTGTCAATGCCACCTCTCTCCTCCCAGGGGAAGGACTCAGTTTGAGTCCAGTTTAATTGCTGAGCTCTCACCCCATTACTTTTTTCTAAAGGGCTCATTTTCTGTAGAACTTAGATGGTTCCAGATCTTCCTATCATTGTGAGGCAGATTTCACTAAGCTTTGGATTGTTCACCCACTAATAGAGAGAGTAAGCTGTGTTTAGCCCGTCATGAGACAGGTTACTCTTGCCCTACTGATGCACTCTTCTGAAGACGTCACAGTAAAAACAGAGAAATTTAATAAACTGTAGAAATGTATGAATGCATCAACACCACAGCACATTCATTCCTCCTAGAAAAATTACTTGTTTCTCTGGTAGTTAAAGCTAGGGGAGGCAGTATGGGGAAACCAGCCCGAGTATGCTATATTTTGAGAGTATCCAATGGAAAAAATCCCAACCCTCTCTTCAGGCCTCCGTTCAAAGCCTCTCCCCACAACCATGTGACTAGCTCTAGCTAAAGCAAGGGCCTGAAGACTCCGGTCATGCACATGAGTGCAAGGGCAGAGTCCACGCCTACAGCTGAGTAGGTAGGTAGATAGACAAGGAAGCCATCCAATCAATGGTCGATTGAATGGTTGGATAGGCTTTTTACAGCCCGCAACAGCTACAGATACCAATTAATTAATTCTTTATTTCATCAGAGCCTTCATTGATCGTCATTGATTGCTGTCGTGATGCAAAACAGTTTCAATGATAAAAGAAAATGCCACTCGGTCTGAAAAGTATTACTATTCACGAAAAACACCATATGCTGGGGACGCACCTTTGTTTTATAAAATAGATTGCTGAGCCGGCCTTTTTCGCAGCCTTTCAGGCTATTTAAAACTACAAGGAAGATGTGTTAATGTCAGACGGTCAACATTCTGATCCAGTCCAGTCATGCTTTACGAGGATCAGGCTGTTTCTTCCTTCCCATTGGCCGTTGCCAGTGCCACAGTAAATGCGGATATCAGTCTCTGTCCCCATCACACCTCACGAGTCGTGCCCCACAATATCAAACCGGTTTGAAAAATCTTTGCCCTCCTGACTCCACAGAGGGCAGCAACATCGTGGGTCTTGATGCCACCCACATTACACATCAATCAGAGCGGACGCCTGCCCCGATCGCCGACTCGTCTCCCCCTCTCCCCCTCTCTCCCCCCTTTCCCCCCTCTCCCCGAATAAGTCGGCAGACTCATTATAGGCAGGTTTGTCACCTAGTGGGCAGGAGCCTTAGTCACAATGCGAGGGATGGTGTGCTGCCAAGAAGCAGTAGCTGCTGAGGCTAAATGCATTCAGACGTTCACACTGTGTCCTTCTTGGTGGTCTTCTGTGGTGTGGGTGGGTGGGGGGAGGAGGGTTGGCAGGGATTTTTTTCCGCATGAGGATCCCACCAACTTCCTCCCTTCCACTCAAGACTTGTGACATCGACGGCAGAATCGTGTGGCAACAATCAGAGGTGCTCTTCAAAGAGAGGCTTCTTCGTCGTGAGGGACGAGAGCCTGGCAGGGTTAAATGGATATAAATCATTCCAGGGGACTCACGCCAATGCTGCACATCTAAACGGCGGTGATGGCAGAGTCCCACTTCAGGGACGAATTAGTCACCTGCTGTCAGCCTCGCTCCACCACCCTCCTGGTGGAGCTTGTGGTGTTTTGTTGAGGACCAGCCTCGCTCCACCACCCTCCTGGTGGAGTGTGTGGTGTTTTGTTGAGGACCAGCCTCGCTCCACCACCCTCCTGGGGGAGTGTGTGGTGTTTTGTTGAGGACCAGCCTCGCTCCACCACCCTCCTGGTGGAGCTTGTGGTGTTTTGTTGAGGACCAGCCTCGCTCCACCACCCTCCTGGTGGAGTGTGTGGTGTTTTGTCGGCGCGCTTATTTCTGCACTTCACCCCATGGTGTATTGACCTCGAATCAATCGGCTAGAGGATGCACATTCCGTTACTTATGCAAATTAGCTTTCAACAAGGTGACACGTAACACGTGTCACCTTGTTGAAAGCGACTAGTACACGTCTCGCGATAGATTCCACCACAAGATAGGTGAAGGAATTCCCACTTTACACCCCTCTATATAGTGTACAATATAGTGTTCACTATGGAGGGAATGAGTAAGGGATTAACAAGGGTCGCAATAAGGGAAAACAAGAGAGCCCAATTGAGCACAGCTACTGTCATTGCAACTGCAATGTCTTTTAGTATTACTGCCATTTGTTGAGGTATGTTGAATCAGATGCTCAAAATGATATAACTAATCTAAATCATTGTATATTCTCAATTCTGCTTTCTCTACTGCAGAGCATGTCTGAGGAGAAGTACCGCCCCCTCAGTTCAAGGCTCTCGATTGGTCGACCTCGGTGGAAGCTGCTCTTCGACGAAATCAGCAACGCCAATAGGCAGTGAGTTGGAATGGGAGGATTCATTCTAGTATAAATGATGGGTCTGATCAAAATCTACATATGGGAAGCTTACCTTTTTATTATGAGAGGGATATTCTATATGTTCTGGTCTGTGCATTACTAATGTACAGTATAGCCTCCTATGATTGTGTATGTATTCTAGTCAACGTTTTTACATGTGTGTGTTTGTGCATTACAGAAAGCATGTGGGCGTGTTTTGCTGTGGACCAAAGGGCATCTCAAGGACTCTCCACAAGCTGTGCAATTCCGGCCGCTACACTGGAGTCACTTTTGAATTCAACAAGGAGTCTTTCAGCTGAGACTCTTGTTACATCATCCACCAGAGAATACCAGAGACACCAGCTACCATCGGTCACTGGTTACATCACCTGCCATCCGCTATTGATTGAACACTTCCCGGGCATGAATACGGTACCGGGCTTGAACACAACGTAGTACCTGGACAGCGTATTATGCGGTTTCTGTTTCAAATATTATACATGAGAAGGACCATTATTTAATATGCCGTGGTCCACCCATCTCTAACATTCTGGCCTGACTATTCTATGGAAGCCTCTGTTCTAGTCTTCAGCCCAGAGCAGCAGCGAGCTGCTCTGAAATATCTGCATAGTAAATAGTTTGACCTATGATCCCCCCTTCACTGCAGGCCCTGGCTTTCTCAGTCAGAGTGAGCCGCATCCAATCCACCCTCAAATCCTATTGGATCTATATAAAAACTAATAGTCAACGACAGTTCATATAATAGGGAAATATTCTCCATGCAGACAACAAACGTATGTAATAAGGTGGTAATTCAGTACCAAGGACAGAGATCTGGGATGTTGGGAGAAAGCTCATTCAATGCAAGTCCACTTATTTCTTGGCATTATTTGTATGCAATGTTCATCTCCACCGTATATATTGTCATTTTCATCACACCCAACCGGGGCTTTGAGAATATATTTGATTGATCGTTGAGACCATCATTTACTTGTTTTTCTATTTGGTGATTGGTTTTATCCAGTGATAGCCGATCTGCTCCGTTTGTTCCTCTATACCAAAAAAAGTGTTTATTTGAATGTACAAGTAAAAAAAAACAATACAAGCCGGTATTCCTAGGTAGTTTGTATTTAAATGTATTTATATTTTTTACACTTATTTGTTTACAGGATGACAGGAACTATTTTTCCTACTTTCCATCCATCATGCTTTCAGATTTACTAAAGCCATTCATTCATAGATTAAAAAGCATAACTACTAATCTGTAGGCTTTATGAAAGATTCACAAAACTATCTGAAAGATATAAACATTCAGATGCTTTCACCAAAACATTATTATTGCAATTGCTTTGGTATTACTTTTTAAAATATTTGAATCACAACTGTTATTGTTTTGGAATACCATACTTTTATAAAATGGTATTTCATTTGATGTATTACTATGGTCCCATTTGGTTTCTGTTCCTGGAGCAGAGCAACACAAGAACATGCCTTGTCGTTATGGATTTTTTTTTTGCAATTTCTTTTTGCAAAGTTATCGCTCCTAAATAGGAGTGCATGGTTGGGTAGTGTGAGTGCATGGTTGGGTAGTGTGAGTGCGTGGTTGCGTAGTATGTGTTCATGGTTGTGCATTGCATGCTATATAGGGACATATCCCACTGTAACTTACAGTTTGTCCTTCCAAAGCCTCGTTGTGTTTCTCCACAGGAATTGGCTTTAGTTTACAATGAGCAGCAATCAGTCGGGTGAAGACCACAAAGAAAGATAGACTCGGATCAACTTTATTGCTCGTCCAAAGAAGTAGGATCGTTGAGATGCAATGCAGTCTTACTTTACTGATGGTACGAGAGTGAGCATCTCGCTCACGGACGAGATACGGTCGTTCATAGTTCATTTTCTTCTTACAATTCAAATTGAATAGCAGCGGTGGTTCATGGACTTAGGCAGTTGGATAATAACATTAGTCAGAGAGCCTCCTGGTGGTCAGAGTCAGGTAGGTACTAGAGTTTACGGCTAGCCACCAGTGAAAATATAGCACATCCTTTGTGATTTGTACTTGAGCTCTTTCATTTAAATCATTATTCAGTTCAATCAGGGTCACTGCATCTCAGGAGACTTACAGGAGATATCGGAGGGATCCTCTTGGAACCGAGTCAAAATAAAAGGAAAACAAAAATAATAAATTACTGAAACTAAAGAGAGTCAAAAAAAAAGTCAGTGAGGAAAGGTCACCTTTTGGTAAAATGGTGGAACTATAAAATCCTCACTTTGGATGTGCTTTTAGGATGTGTTCAATCTCCTTGGTGGAGCCAGTAAATTGCATATTTAAGAAACCCAATCTTCTCATGATCTGTCACTCTCAGTAGGAACTAACTAAGGTTGCCAATTGCAGTAGTAATAGCCTTTTAGGGAAAAGATGGATTCGAATTTGGTCTATTTTTATCTGCTTGCGCCATTGGGAAATTAACCCTTTAATGGCGTGCATAAGTGCACTGAATCATTTCACACTAATGGCCAATGAGGTGTTCTCTCTATGGGGTGTGCACATTGACACAAGTATGTACTGCTTGCATACGTTTGTGTGTGTGTGCGAGCGTGTGTGTGTGTGTGTGTGAGCGTGTGTGTGTGTGTGTGTGTGTGTGTGTGTGTGTGTGTGTGTGTGTGTGTGTGTGTGTGTGTGTGTGTGTGTGTGTGTGTGTGTGTGTGTGTGTGTGTGTGTGTGTGTGTCCAAACGGCCACGCTACATGGTGGTCTGGTACGACGCGGACCCCTCCTCCGAGCTGCTGTTCAGGAGCGGCTGCCTCTCGCCGTAGATGGACTGCAGCTTCCTCCTGTTACTCCGTTTCCTCCTCCTGATCGCCACGACGACAACTGCGGCGACCAGGGTGGCGATCAGTGCACCCAGGATCCCAGCACCCAAAAGCCACTGCCAGATGTTCTGGGCCTGCTGAAGGTAGGGGGTCAGGAACTCCTGGACAAACCTCTGGCCTATAGGAAGAGAGGAACAGGAAGAAAAAATCTTAAATGTGTACAAATTCATAGTTCAAAATACATTGGTGCAAAGTGTGTGTTTTTAGTGTATAGTATGCTTTCTCTTTTTGTGAGTGTGTCTACGTACACGGGACTAAAGGTAAAAGTCCACTTGTTATACAGAGGATAGTCGTACCACCGGATGACGACATAGAACATTACAGCAACCATTCACAATGCTGTGAAAATCGTTTGCGATCAAATGAAACAAATTCCAAAGCAGCCGCAATATTATAATAATTCATCCATTGTAGAAACGTCCGGTATTGTCATCATCTCCATCGGTCGCTGTGATAAGCTGATTGGTTGAGTGAATCTTGTGCAGAGCCAAACTGCCCTACGGGGACGCTTCCACACTAGAGGACGGAACTGGAGGTAAGCTGGCGAGACTTGGATTGGCTCGGCGGGGCAAACATCCCCCCCTGAGCCCCGGTTGTCCTAGATTCAGTATACCTTGAGCCCTGTGTAGGTACTCACACACTCACGGAAAGAAAGAAGGCACAATCATGCCAAAAAAGCACATGGAAAAAGCATACCATAATACTACTGGTGTGTGTGTTGTCGCTTACCAGGGTCCATCAGATAGGCGTATTCATATCCCAGAACCTTGTTGGTCACGAAGTAGTCCCCGTTCCGGTAGAGAGACAGGAAGGGCACCATGTAGTAGCCGTCGTTGTGTCCGATGGGGGCGTTGGTTCGGGGGTAGAGGGTGCGGGGGGGTGTGTGGGTCCTCAGCCAGCGCTCAAAGATACTGCAGGATAAACAAGAGGCAAGAGGAAGAATATTAATGTGATGGATACAGATTTAAAGGGGCGCTGCAGGTTTTCTTGACACTGTTCCCCATTCGTCCACTCTTTATCATCTGTGGGGGGAGGACGTGAGAGATATTCACTCAGAGGGCATTGCGTTGCGTGCTTTATTGTTTATATTGGAGGCCCCTGTTCTTCACTCGTCCCTTCACAGGCGTTCAACTATTTGATCTGGCACATTGAAAGCTGACTGCTTTGGCAGTCAGCTTTCAATGTCAACACGGATTTCCACAAAGCCAAAGAAATCCTTGATGAAATGACTTGGATGTACTTTCTCCTGCCACTTGAGGTAGAATATTCAATCATTGTGTAGAAATGTGGATGAAAAAATATCACTGTAGCTTAAAGAAGAGTTGTTATCTTCCAAAGTGGAGATGTGGCAAAACGTGTAAAATGTACACACAAATTATTCTTCTATCTGCATGTGACGGTTCCCTCCATGGCCGTCTAGTATGCGCTGTCTTCGTCATTCTGTTCATCTTACCTCTTGGTTCTGCTGTTTCCCTCTTTCCTTTTATCGTGCCATGTATTGATCATCTACACAATTTTTATTTGTTTATATATAAAAAATACTATTGTAGAACACTAGAATGTTGGCCTTTAGAAAATAGCAAAGAAAGAAACAATTATTTGGAGTAAAGAATGATTTTATCCGGTGTCAGTCCTAATAAATGCAGCATCCTGTTTGGGTACAGTCCCTGACGGCCCTGATTGCATTGTTCTTTCTGGAAATCGATGTGAATGCTGGCTAGAGGTCCAGACTGATCACACAGAATATTCAGTCACGTGATCAGAACGGTTTCAATGCTAGTTTGAGTATGCATCCCTCTGTACCTTTATGTCCGAAAGCTTCAATAAAATAATAAGAACATGGCTAGCATGCCTAAACTTGCCCCATGATTGAACACTGACTTGTTGAGTGAACGCTAGTATTTGTAAGCACATGCATTGAACGTGTGTGTGTGTGTGTGTGTGTGTGTGTGTGTGTGTGTGTGTGTGTGTGTGTGTGTGTGTGTGTGTGTGTGTGTGTGTGTTTGTATGTGTGTGTTGCGTCACATTGTATCACACTTACACACTGCACTGTATCACACTTATCCCATTTGGTTGTGCATTGCATGGTTATATATATATATTGCATGGTTATATACTTTGATACGACGTTGTGCCGCTCTACCTGTCAATGAATGCATGGTGCAGGAGAAAGATTGGGTCGTTGGCAGAGCCCTGGACAGAAGACATGGAACCGTTCATGAACATGTGTAAGGAGTTGTGCATGGTGCTCTGGCCGGTGATGGCCATGCCGGTCTCTGGGTTGGCAAAACCTGCAAGGGAGGAAAGGGAGGGAAATCACATGCCACATTAGCATAAGAATGAGTCCAGGCAGGAATATATGACCAGCGAATGAAGCCCCAGCCATGCATTATGCAGCCTCTCAGAGTCTCTAATTATGTTCAGAGAGTTGGCTCCTGGAACTAAAACCATATATTTTGGTTTTAGTTCCAGTTCATATTGTTAGTTCCAGTGTACATAGCAGAACCTTGGCCCTATCGGTCCATTGTTGTCATTTTTTTAGTAAGCCCTAAAGAACTACATTAATGTATCATATCATAATGTTTATCTCTACCATTATATTATTAACATGCACACAGCTTTTCATTTTATCTATTTTAAAGTTTATATTATACCCAGGTAGGTTATTTTCTTTGCCTATTCTTATTTCAATATATTTTTTCTTTCCTGTTTACTGTCCTGCTCTTCTCCTGCCGTGACATCTCTATGAGCTGCACCAGACGACATTGAGCCAGGGTCTGAAGAGGGGGCGTTGTCAGGGCTGGCTGTGACAGGGGGGAACGGTGTGGTTCCCTTACTCAGCTGTAAATGGTGAGCGGGCCTATTGGAAGGCTATGTCGTTCAGAGGCTGAAAAGAGCAACTCCTGAACAGGAGAACGAAGTCACGCATTGAAGCTCAGCAAAGTTTCCGTTCATCTTTTTGTTGATGCTGCTAACCATCAGCATTAACTGCCGCTTTCAGTGGACTTTTATAATTTCCTGTCTATAAACCCAACCCTTGTTTTCTCCAAACCTTCAGAATAGGCTGAATGTCAATGCTACAAAAATTACCTATGAGAGTGTTTTGCTGTGACAGCGTCTCTCTCACATATGGCCATCAACTAGTAAATCCAAAACTACTAAAATGATCAACATTGGAGTTGTAGAAAGAGATGCAATTAGCGGGTGACCTAGGGGTCTGGGCTATTTCGGAGAAATCTGGAGGGCTCTGTTTTGTGTTAAAGAGGGAATTAAAGACTACTAAAATTATCATTATTGGGGTCGTAGCCCTACAGAAAGTGATGTAATTAGCAGGTGACGAATGGGTCAAGGACACCTGGGAGCGAGACCTGAAGTCTGTTTCGTCTGAAAGAGGACGAAACAGACTTCAAGCCCGACAGGAAGTGATGCAATCCTTCACCAAGAGGTCACAGGATCAGATACTGAACAAAACATGGATTATTCAAAGAATGACTTGGGAGAAAGATGGAGGCTGTGATTAGTTATTTCACACTCCCTCAGCCCTCGTTTTTACATTACAGCATAAGTCGCACGGAGGCCACTTGGACAGCAATGGGCTCTGGATGAGCGGGGGATTTAATTCTAACGTAACCATCCTTGCAGGCTTCCTGCCTAAATGATCATGGATTGACCACCAGACAGAGCGCTATCCGGATTTTTACAAATCCTCATTTATACCTGTCGATTAAGGGCTAATAAAAGTGACGCATTTCCATTTATATGAAAGGGAGTCTCAAGGACATATGCGATTATCAATTTCCTGGCCATATGCCTACAGGAGGTGATTCAAATGCCCTTTGGAGGGGGTCATCAGAAGATACAAAAAAGGACTTGGGATTAAGCTAGATACCTGGGGTCTTTTTTTTTTATGAAAAAGTTAAGCAATCCTGCACAGTATTCAGTAGTGGAGGGCAATGCAACTACCTACAGCATCAGGTACAACCACCGGGGTTATAGTTTGGTCCTATTTATAGCTGTGACCTGGTACAAAGTTTACACAGGACGGGGCTGTTAGGGTGTAGTATATTGGATATACTATTAACCACACTGACACAGACTTTACTCATTACTTATTTACTGACAACCCTAAAACATGGCTCTCCTGCATAGCAACCATGCATCAACTGGCTAGCTGAAGATAGCTAGCGGTAGGTTACTGTACACAGAAATGGCACTGCTGCCCCGAGTGGTCAGATGTAAGTATCCCACTCTGCCACAAAGGGGTGGCACCTGCATGGGTTGGGGCCGGGGCTGTAAGGGGGTAGTACCTCAGTGGGTCTCAGGTGTAGCTGTGAGCCGGCTGCAGAGTGAACACTGGACCGGGGCGGCGGGTCGGGTGGACCTGCGTGGGTCAGTTACCTTCCAATGCGTTCCTGAAGCTCCCGTTGGCGAAGCGGTCGAGGGTGTCGGTCTCGTACTCGGTCAGGCCGACCACCGCGTCCACGTCCGCCGAGGTGGGGAGGCGGGTCACGCGCCCTGGGTCGTGGTTGCCAGGGTTGCGCAGCAAAGGCCCCTCGCCGTTGGCTTTGCAAAGCGTCTCCTGTGTGTTGTACTCCTCTGGTTGGGTGCATATGACCTAACGAAACAACCAAACGCACAAGCACACAACACACCACACACACACAAGCACACACATATCCATGCACACACACATTCATGCACATGTACGCACGCACACACACACACACACACATACACATAACCACACACTCAAATGAGTACACTTACTGTGGGCCTTAATCCCTACCAAATTTCTATCCAACCACAAACATTTGTTTGTTTGATGAGATAATTAGAATACACAGAGGCCTGAGGGAGAACAATGTGGTTTCATACACAGTTAATACAAGGTACATATCAACACACAAGAAGAGGATGTGTCCTCCCTCCTCCACATTTTTAATTATACTTTTCTGGCAGCAGTTTGGGGCCATTTCTTTTGCCTTGTGAGAAAAAGCCACATTGTGCACTGAAGTGTCAAAAGCCAATTTCATAATCTTAAAATGTGTTCCCTCATTTTCACAAATTTGTTCAAATTCTCTCACTCCCGCACTCCTAACACACACACACTCACACACAAACTTGCAAAAGCACACATTTGCACATATGCAGGCACACACACACACACACACACACACACACACACACACACACACACACACACACACACACACACACACACACACACACACACACAAACACACACACACACACACACACACACACACACACACACACACGCTCGCACACACACACACACACACAAACAAATACCCCAACCCCCCCCCCCCACACACACACATACGCACACCTACACACACGCACACACAACCCCCCCCCTCCCCCCCACACACACACACACACACACGTACACACACACACACGTGTACACACACACTCACCTTCCAGGAGGAGAACACTGAGGCGGGGCTGATCAGGTTGGGGTTGAGGCTGCTGCGGCCGCCCATCAGTGCGTCGGTGCACACGTCGCAGGCCTGCGCGTCCCTCCAGTCCCAGTACGGGATGGTGAAGTTGAAGTCCCCCGTGATCTTCTGGATCTCGTGCTCCCAGAGCAGCAGGAAGACTCGGTGCCAGGGCAGGAAGGCGGCCGACTCGTGGGCGAAGTCGATGTCCCGCCACACGTTCCCCGGCCCGCCCAGGAAGGCGTCCCGCGACACGTAGTAGTGGATCCAGACAAACAGGTCGTAGGTGTTGATGTCGGAGAACATGGGGTTCTCCCCGTCCACGCCCATCTCCGCCCTGGTCCCCGTGGTGATCACGTAGTCGGGGTTGACCGTGTTCTTGGCCAGGTTCAGGTAAGAGATGAACCTCTGTTGCTCGGCGACCGACAGACTCAGGATGTTGGGCCGCACCGACTCCCGGAACTCGCCGCAGCCGGGGCCCCGGTAGCCGAAGCGGCACTCGCCGCAGTTAAAGCCGTCGTAGTTCCCGGCGCACCGGCACGTGCGGTTGAAGAAGGCCAGTGGCCATCGCTCCCTGTCGTCGATGCCTCTGTGGGGGTACTGGGGCCCCCACGGCTCCTCCGACACCTCCACCTCCGCGCAGAAGCCCCGGCCGGACATGGCCCCGCAGGCCGAGCCGTCGCCCTGCCACGCCGGGCAGCACTCCTTGGTCCTCAGGGCCTCCGAGGTGGCACACAGCCGGGGGAACTGAGCCACGCAGAAGCCCAGGAGCTGCAGCACCAGCAGCACCAGCGCACACACATACGGGCCCCGCATCACCGCGCTGGGGAACGAGAGCGTCCGAAGAAGCAACCAAACGTCTCTAAACAACCTGACGACAGCTGGCCGGCACTTCTCTCAAGGATGTTTCTCGACTGACGTAAACAGGATTGGTTTGACCCCTGCCTTGTGACCAACAATGATGTGTGATCCACTGTTTACCGTTCCTTGCTGTTACCCCTTAAACTTCTGTTCCAACGACAGGCTGTCCCTCACACGGCCAGCTTCTCACTGAGGCCCCTGCTCTGAGTCTGGCCCTCCTTGAGCGGTGGGGGCAGGCCTCTGGGAGAGTGTGTGATCTCATTGTGAGTTCACATTTGGGGGCTCTAACACAGGAATGCACTCATACACCGTCACATGCCTTGGATCATATTCATGGTTCTTTCTCCTTTTTGTCTCGGGATCAGCAGACCTTAGACAAACAATATACCTTCAGGCAGAGTGTGTGTGTGTGTGTGTGTGTGTGTGTGTGTGTGTGTGTGTGTGTGTGTGTGTGTGTGTGTGTGTGTGTGTGTGTGTGTGTGTGTGTGTGTGTGTGTGTGTGTGTGTGTGTGTGTGTGATAACGGGACAGAGTGAACACATTGTATATGCAAAAGTTTTGTTTAGCCAAGTGAATATGTGTTGTTTAACATTTGGTTCAGCCTTTTATCTTTGAATAAGTAAAGTTTATTTCATGACTTACTTAATTCTGCATGTTAAAATACAAATTACCTGTTGAAAAGAACAACACCTCAAGAATCCCAGAGTAATGACTAGAGTTAAAATTGTGGTCCGAATGATGGATGTTGAAAGGCTGTCCATCGCTGTCTTTAAATTACATTTTAAACATTGAATTTAGTTAATAGCATTAACGCGCTAACTCACAATAGGAGAAGTGGACTAACATAACAGCTGGAGATGATGTTGTGTTGGGGAGCCCAGCACTCACTTAGCAAAGTACGTCTCTCAACATGAGATCTCCTTTATATCACATTAACATTTCCTAGTCAGAAATGAGCAGTCAAGACCTGTGATAGATTTGTTTTTTTTTCTATATTCACCCCTGAGAAATCACCCATGGTTGAGTCTCACAGTGCCCACTGTGTGAGTTCTCTTCATGTTCTTGCAGGTCTCTTATTTCTAGTCCCTCAGCTATAGGAACATTGGGAGTGGAGCAAGCTCTCAAATTAGTCTCAGTACAACACCAATAATTGGACCACCACTGTCTCAGTTTATCACAAACAAATCTCAGTGCAACTTTTACATAATCTTATATAATACTCTCATCGGCAAACAATTCATGTAAATGTGATGTCCCAGACCTATGGTTTATTGACATAAGCTGTGCACAACTAACAGAACCTTTAGTTAATTATGCACAGAATTCTCGAAATTAAATGTACTTGGCGATTTTCAACATCTTTGAGGACAAACCTAAACTTCTCAAGTGTGCTCCAACAAGCTGCAAAAACAATGTCAGGCATGGATGTACTGACGAGGAAAAAAATGACACTCTGTTTACTGTAATACATGCTCAAGGGCCAAGACAAATCTTCCGACATTCTTCTCTTCGCTATAAACAAGAATTGAATGAGATCATGGGTATACAGTGATGAGATCTCTGTTTATCCTACTTCTCAAATATTTATTGAATGAATATCTCAATTCAAACTCATTTGTCTTAAAGTGTTCTACTAAATCATCTCTTTATTGCTCTTAATGAAAAGTATCTCAGACACAACTGATCACAGAGTGATTCATAAATGAGAAGCTCCAGTATAGTCTCAGGAGATCAGAATGAACAACAGAAAAGCAATTGAGGATTTTGATAGATTACAGCTATGTGATGCAGGGAGCTCTTTTTCCGTGTGTGTGTGTGTGTTTGTGTGTGCGTGTGCGTGTGCGTGTGTGTGTGTGTGTGTGTGTGTGTGTGTGTGTGTGTGTGCGTGAGTGTGTGGTGTGAACAACACACACCACACACATTGTGCGTGTGAACAATCCTGAACAATTTGTTTAAGATTGTGAGGAATCACAGGAATACTGCCCACATTTGGACTAGCCCTACAACATAACAAATCTACAGCCAATCACACCTGAATGGGGGCTCATTAAGCCCGATATTAAAAATGATATCGCTAAATATACAAAACAGACAATGTATGGTTTAATCCTCGACCTCAATCTGAGGAACCGATCCATCAAGACCACCATTCTCACTCAACCGTGTGACCGTCACGCAACTCTGCCGACCCAGATCACGTGGTACAAGGAAACTATACCAAAGACAGAAGAACTACAGCACGTTGGGTCATGTGTTGAGGTCTCTAGCATAGTTCTTCTTGGGGCAGCATTCTTTTACCCACGACTACAGCTCATAAGCCGGTCACATGCTAGCCAAGCGGTGCACGAGTTGAAGCTTACCCCGATGCAAGAGCACAGTTGATCGCACAGGAATGACCATCACAGGGGAAAGCACTCCTCCGGGGGGCAAGGCGCGGGGAGACTCTAAATGTATGTGTGTGAATGTGTGTGTGTCTGCGTGCGTGTGTGTCTCTGCGCGTTTGTGCGTGTGTATGTATGTATGTGTGAGAGGTAGTGTTAAAGCTCTCGAGTTCGGATTTTGAATTTTCAACTTAAAATCCAAGGAGGAAGACTGAGGCCAACGTTGTGTGTTTCATAGGCCTACATACGTCTTGTCAAGGTCGTAAATTTTCTACACGGAAGAGGGCAGTATATCCCGATTAACATTGTTGCATAATAAATAGGACTTGGTTCAATGATTATTCCAATTCCAACAATAAGTGGACTCTGTGGAATGTGAACAAATAATAATATTGCGACTACCATGAGAGTATGAGAAAAATAAAACATAATTAAAAAATGTCCACTGCATGAATAATAATCAACCTGAGGTTGAAACTCTACATTGACGAAACGACATACTTTGCAATTTGCTCCGAGCCCAAGTCTAATGCAACTTGGCTTTATATCGGTCAGAGTCTAAATGAGTGTGTAGTGGTTGGTTGGTGCATGGGTAGATTCCAGGGCCTAAGAAAATGATCAAGGGGGTAGACTGAACATAAGACCAGGAGATTTCCCTGCACACCTCCCACTTACACACGTGAGCTAATTCCATGTATCCATCTGACAGAAGTTCTTTGAAGGGCATCAGATTTTGGCAAGAGCCCCCTGGGTCAAATTAAGATCCATAGATAGTTAGAGGGATGGATTGTACAGATAGATAGATAGATGGATGGATGGATGGATGGATGGATGGATGGATGGATGGATGGATGGATGGATGGATGGATGGATGGATGGATGGATGGATGGATGGATGGATGGATGGATGGATGGATGGATGGATGGATGGATGGATGGATGGATGGATGGATGGATGGATGGATGGATGGATGGATGGATGGATGGATGGATGGATGGATGGATGGATGGATGGATGGATGGATGGATGGATGGATGGATGGATGGATAGAGGGATTGATTATATAGGTAGATCGATATAAAGATAGAGAGATTGGTACATAGATAGATATATAGAGAGATATAGAGAATGATAGATAGATAGAAAGATAAAGAGATGGATATATATATATATATATAGAGAGAGAGAGAGAGAGAGAGAGAGAGAGAGAGAGAGAGAGAGAGAGAGAGAGAGAGAGAGAGAGAGAGAGAGAGAGAGAGAGAGAGAGAGAGAGAGAGAGAGAGATGGATTAGAGAGATGGATTAGAGATATAGAGAGGTCGATAGACATATAGACAGATAGCCTGTCAGAAGTGAGAATTGTTTCTGTACAAATAATGTGTATGATATTTGGGCGATTTCATATCCGTAGGGCAATATCAATATTTCATGGATCAAAGTAGCTTCCAATTATATTTTACTAGGGCAGCATAGCGACGGGTGTTTTAGGCCAGGCACGGAGCAATGAGAGGAGCGGGAGCCAATGGGGCTGGCCTGGCTGCCCATGGTGGTGCACGTTATTAAGGACCCTCCGAGGGCTGATCTGTGGCCATTACTAGGCCGGGTCTCTCTGTTTATGTGTTACTATACGGGCTGGAGACACTGTAGCTGTTCTGATGGGAGATTAAATCTCTCTATATCCTGGCCGTCCACTCTCAAGTAATGAAAAACTCTGCCCCTGTGCCATTCTGACCCAGATGACACGTTGCGTATCACAATTAATCTGCAATGTGTCTGTTTCAACATGTTTATAGATACACAATATATCTGATACAATGTATCTAGATACATTGTGTCTGTTTCATGTCTGTGAGATAAACACTGTATCCGATGCAATGTATCTTGATTAATCGTGTCAGTTTTACAATGTATCTCAATGTTATACAAATGTGCGTATAACGTGTCTAGATAAATTGTGTGTGTTTTATGTGCATTTTCTATATATACACACACAACACACCAATTCATTATTTCTGATTGACGTACAATGTATCTATACATTTCTTTATAAAGTTGATGTTGCTTGAAACATAGTAGACATATTGTTTTTGCTGTTTAATGGACTTGAAATTATGAAAATCTAAAATCTCTGACCTAATGATTCAATGAATCCCCTTTAGAAATATATTCTAGAAAAGATTTGGGCTTGATTGTGGTATGCTCACAAAAAGTATTTTGATTAAAACCTGGAAAAGGTAAAGACCACCATGTTTAATTTACACTTGATCCGTCATACAGGATGAAAGTTACATCGCTTGGGCTGAGGTGTGTGTACAAAAGTGATCACAATATTTAGCTTTGACCTTCTTAGATATCTTGGCTGGTGTTTGTGGTCTCCAGAGACCACCAACCCTGTATATCATCTGTCACGTGTCTACGTAAGCTGTGTGTGTCCAATGTTATTGTGGAAGACCGCTCAATAACTGATTTACCGACTGTAACATCCAACTTTTGTACTGTCAGTAAGAAGCGAGAGGAGTGTGCCTGAAGCCCCCTTCAGCATCCAAAGGGGGTCTCTGCCTGAAACAACATTCGACAAAACCGATAAAAACAACAGGCATGCACTGCACTGCTCTTCATTCCAAACACACACACTCACATACACATACAAACACATACAATTTCCTTGCAGCCACCGTGTCTCTTAACCAATGGTTGAAGGTTTTAGCTAACCAGGCTAGCTGGCTGTGGGCCCTATCTTGCATCCGGCACAATTGACTTAATCACTGGCGCATGTGTCGTTGCACGCAGAGCGTGCTTTCCCCTCCTGCGCCACGCGTCGGTAAATTAGGGAATGATCTTGCGCCAAGGGGCGGATCGGCGAAAGGAGGAGGCGTGTTCCGGCGCAAACGTTCCCTGTTGCTATTTTGACGTTTCATAAACCACTTGCGTCACAAACCAGAAAATACCTGGTTTAAAGTCAGTGGCGCGTTGTTCAGAAGCTATTTTAAGGGCGCATGCATAATGTTGCTTGTGCACCTGGCGCATACACTTTGCTTCTCTCACCTAGCCACACATTCTATCAGCTACAGCTGATACAGCGGTAATAAGTTGTACTTTTAAATCAATGCATCTGCAAACACGGCAAACACATATTTTCTTGACACAGACATCGTGTACATATCCATAACTTTTAGGATTGATGAGTATTTGATCGTGAGAAAACATTGTTTTACCGCGAGTGAGTGTTGAAAAGAATGAATGAATGCGGGCGCGCGTGTGTGTAGCCTATGTGTAACAAACACGCGCGCGGGCGCGCGTCTGTGCGTCCATCTGTTTAAACACACGCAAACTAAACACGTAACGCATAATACAGTCCATGGCAATGTATATTAACGAGGGGACCCATGCATATTAGGAACACAAGTCGATAACTATAATGCATACAATACTGATAAGAAACGATGTTTATAGTGTATTGCGTTGCGTATATCATTAAATAGAACCACAGTTACCGCATTTCCTATGTTATATCATATACGTTTTCTTTGCCGAAATTTATTTGAGGACTCAGTATTTCTGAAGTTGTGGAAGAAAACCTTATTCCATGTGTGAATTAGGCCAATTATTTGGCCATAAACTGAGCCATTTGAAGTTTGAAATTCATGTGCATCTGTCTCATCGGAGACTGCAGACGCGCTGTCAAATATCAACTCGTCAGATTCAAATGCGCACATGGCTCTTAAAGGGGATGGGGGCTCGCACTCTCATTGGTTTATTGCACGTTACGCCCAAACCACACCTACGGGTAATTAGGCTACTTCAGACCAACCCTTTTTAGATATGCGCCGGGCGCAAGAGTCACTTTTCGCGCCGCTAAACTAGCGACATCGCCGTAGAACCGCCCACAAAGCTACTTTGTGGTCGGTTCTACTCACGGTACTACTCACTTGGGTTTCAGACCGTTAAAATAGGGCCCTGTGTGTCTTAGTAGGCTACTCCAATATACAGGGTTAACCTGTCTGCATCATACTTTTTTTATCGATTTCACAGCGCCTACATTTAAAAAGCTTCCCGTTCAGGCCAGACAGTTTCTGAATGTTCATGTGTAAATACTCCCGAGTCCGGTCCAGCCCACACTCCATAACCAGGTTATTGACTGGTTCCAATCCGCTGTCGAGTGGATAACTGTCTGTGGTGGGGGCACTCCAAAGATGGAAGCTGTTCAATTTTCTTGCCTGATTCTCTACCGTTTAAAATAAAATAATATCCAGACTATTATTTACTGTTATATTGCAAAAATGTTGAATACATTCTTTTGTTAATCTAATAATTTGTCAAAGTAGACATATTAAAATCAATACATCTTGGAAGTGGGTGTGTTTGTATGGGAAGGGGGGCGGGGCATGGTTTAACATTATGCAAATTGCTGTAATCCGATTAGCCTTTCAACCACACTCGCTTCCCCTTCAGAACTCAAACTCTGAAAATGCAAAGGAGGTCATAAAATAATACTAGTTTAAAAAATGTGACAGGATGTGGTATCAATTATTGCCATGAAATAATCTAAAATATCTATGCCTAATCCGGGGATCATTAATACAGCGAAGAGGGGGAGGGAGGCATCAGGATGAGTCACCTATCACTGAATCTGCTAAAGCTGTCAGAAGGAAGGGTGTATGTGTAAAAGACGGAACAAGATGGGCCATTGCCTTCTCTTTCTCCGTGAATGTGTGTGTGTGTGTGTGTGTGTGTGTGTGTGTGTGTGTGTGTGTGTGTGTGTGTGTGTGTGTGTGTGTGTGTGTGTGTGTGTGTGTGTGTGTGTGTGTGTGTGTGCGTGTGTTTGTGTGAGTGTGTGTGTGTGTGTGAGCTTGCGTGTGCGTGAGCGTGTTTGTGTGTATTTTGTCCTTTTAATGGTCTACTAATCCCACTTGCATTTGGCAGGCAAATTAATCCAAGCCTTGTCATGGCCAAGCTGTAAAACCCGTCCTATCCCAGATTTCTACCCCCCACCACCGGGCACAGATGCACACACATTCACTCACTCTTACTCCCTCCCTCTACCAGGCCTTCATCGACACCCGTCTCCAGATGGCTTCTTGGAGGTAGGTGTGATATTGAGTGAGTGTATGTGTGCGTGTGTGTGTGTGTGTGTGTGTGTGTGTGTGTGTGTGTGGGGGGGGGGGGGGGGGGGGGGGGGTGTGTGTGTGAGAGAGAGAGAGAGAGAGAGAGAGAGAGAGAGAGAGAGAGAGATCGCTTGGGTGGGATATATGGCCTTCGTGCCATGCCAGGGTGCCATTGCGCAAGGCAGGCCCATGCAGACAACCGTGGTAAGGGGAGTTCTGTGGTTGTCATGGGACAAAGTGGATGATCCACGGACATCGTGCTGTCCTGATGGAGATGTGAGGCATAGGCCTACCTAAAAAAATAAAATAATCAACATTGATCTATGTCCTGAATGTGAAGGTATGGGACTTCATCTTTCTATTTGGCCCAATACAATGGTAATTGCACTCCTTCATTTCATCATGCAGCCTAACAAATATGCCACAACTGGTTATGTCGATGCGGTTGTCACTGCCTACAAAGAACTACAATCACAAAGTCCTCCTATCTATCCCAATGTTATATATATATATATATATATATATATATATATATATATATATATATATATATATATATATATATATACATACATACATAACATTATTGATTTGAGACCGCTATCCGCAACAGTTCGATGGGGGTTGGGTTGGACCAATAAGGCTCAGGCTGTTAGTTTAAAGGGGACATATTATGAAAACAGCACTTTTCCTGGGATTTGGGTTGTTACTGTGGGTATATGGTGCTCCCACACGCATACAAACTTTGAAATAAGTCTGTGAATGATTTTTTGAGTGAGATATGCATTTCTGGAAGCAGCCCGCCTCCAGCTCCCCTCCAATCAGAGCATCGCTAAGATTTTGTGGACCAGCGGACGGGCAGCTCCGGCGGGGGCAACTCAATGCTAGCCCTGCAGCTAAGCTCCGGGAGTACAATCCCTTTCTCTGGCGCCGAGCTCACCCCGCCGGAGCGGCCGTCGAAGGGAAGTCGGGAGGAGGAGACATGGAGTAGAAAGGGATTGTACTCCCGGAGCTGAGCTGCCGGACTGCCGCCGAGCTACCAAATAGCTTCGGCGCCAGTTCAGCACCCGGAGTACACCGCCGGAACTGCCGGACTGCGGCCGGATGGCTTCGACGGCGGCCGGCAGCTCCGGCGCGGGGAGCTCGGAGGCAGTCCAGCAGTTCAGCTCCTGGAGTACAATCCTTTTCTTCTTCATGTCGCGCTCATGGACTTCAGAGAGTCAATGCCAAAGTTCCTTCCCCACAATTCTTCTCAATCATGGCCAAGATACCACTACGAGTCTTTACTTGTGGAAGTACCAGAGACGTCAGACATAGTCTTTATTATTCATAATATCATCCGAGGCGCAGATAGCTTTTGGCTGTGATATTAGATATATATATAAATACCCGTACATAATATTATTATTATTATTATTATGTGATATTATATTATATAGATATAGAGCTCCAGGAGTCAGCAAACGGCAACAATCCCTTCTCCTCCATGCTGTGGTTCAGTCTGACAGCTCATTGGTCAATAGGCAGCAGCTCATTTGCATCAATGCTACAGACACCAGAAACAGACGGGACTGAAACAGAGGGGAATAGCGGTAGACGATATTTTTTTCCCTAAAAGCTATTTCCAGCAAATAGCTTCAAAAACATGTTTTCTGGAACTCAAATACCATGTTTACTTGTTGGGAAAACACCATAATATGTCTCCTTTAACGCCATTTATCTCCCCTGACAACACAAATGAAGTCAATCGACCGCCTCCAATTCAGCGTTATTAAAGCCTATCGTCTCGTACTTAATCTCCGGTGTAGGCCTATCATCCGACAGAGTGGGGGAAACCACAGTGTTAAAGGCATATGCGGATAGATTGATCATCAGAGAAACTTGGATGGCGAGAGAGTTCGATTTCATCCATTTGACATTGACGCACACTTCTCTCGCTCCGTATGTCTTCTGTGTTCACCCGCCTTTGAGCGGGAAAATTGTCAGACTGGCTGTTTTGCCCCTTCTTACACACACACGCCCGCGCGCGCGCCAACACACACACATGCACGCACACACACACACACACACACACACACACACACACACACACACACACACACACACACACACACACACACACACACAAACACACGCACACACATAGACACACACATGTTCAGGTAAGTATTGTGTTGATAGAGTCGCGTGTGTGTGGTGTGTGTGTCTCTGTGTGCGTGAGTGTTTCTGAGCGTTTGGGGGGGATGTGTGTGTGTGTGTGTGTGTGTGTGTGTGTGTGTGTGTGTGTGTGTGTGTGTGTGTGTGTGTGTGTGTGTGTGTGTGTGTGTGTGTGTGTGTGCGTGCGTGCGTGTGTGTGTGTGTGTGTGTGTGTGTGTGTGTGTGTGTGTGTGTGTGTGTGTGTGTGTGTGTGTGTGTGTGTGTGTGTGTATAGGGGGGGGGATGTACGAAGGGAAGAAGGGAGTCACCTTGCGGTTTGCCGGGTATGCAGCGAGGCGTGCATCGCAGTCAAAGCCCCACAAATAGTTGGCGCCACCAGGTAGCATGGCTCTTTAACGCGACAAAAACAACCGATAAAGCTCAAACATAGGCTACAGTACTTACGCCAGTCTTGGAACAGTATAAGGAGACAAGGGAATGAAAAAGGAGCTAGTGTGAAATCAAGACACGAATTAGGACGTTGCATTGTAGCCTACATTTACAAAATCCAGTCCTCCCCCTCGTCAAGCTCCCCCTTTTTTAAGCAAAGACACAATATCGGACGGTACGCAATTGAAAAAAGGTACGAGGAAGACACGTGTGTAGATCGGTGGCGATAGTCGAGGCACACAGAGGAGACGACATGAAGCTGGGAGGCGGGAGAAGGGGCGGAAGGCGCGGAGAGGAGAGGGGCGCCGGAGTTTGTTGAGGAGCGGGAGGAAGGGACGCGCGCGGCACACTGTGCGTGATTGGAGAACCGAGGATCCTGGTGCGAGGCGAGCCACAGCAGCACTAGCAGCACACAGGTACAGCTCGCGCTCTCTCAGCCGTTACGGGACACTATAAGAGCCGTCATTTGAACACGTTGAACAAGCGTTGATTGATTCCTTCCACGGTGGGAGAGGAGAGAGAGGCTGGTCCATGAGGTAAAAGCTTGTTGATTGTGTTTAGTCCGTATTGTTGGGGGAGCCGTTGGACTCGTTGGGTGAGAACGAGGGGGGGATTTAAAGGCATTCGTTTTCGATGTGTGAGGCCAGTAAACCGTGTTCACACCGGCGCACGCGAGAGACATGCTTATTAGAGAGTGTGTCTCTGTCATGTTTTATCCGCATTTCTGAATCGTGTCCTCGTGCCGTGGTGAAGAAATGCTGGTTTTCCTTTGCGGACAGTATTCGTTGGAGGGTGAGCTGGGATGCACCAGTCATTGTTGTCGCTGATGTTTTTTTTTGTTATTGGCTGAAGTGTGTATTGTGGACAAATTATTTGACCTATTTATGCTATTGAATTTGAAGTACCGTCCAGTTTGTGTTTGGGCATCTATCAAATATTTATTTTCAGCCCATATTTGACAATTCCGGTGAGTGGATTCCGTGAGATTTGTTGACCCCCCCCCCCCTTTTCAATAGCCTGCTCATAAACAGGAAACCATTTAATCAGGCGTGTTTTTCATACAGCAGAATGGTATTGCTAATGATTCAGAGGAATGAGAAAGGACAACCAAATTATTATTATGGGACACAGACTCGGTATTACATTAGGTCGTTGCTCGTGGCGTTTCCCAACTCATCCAAGAGCGTGCCACCGTTTACACTAATGCCGTCATTTGTCTGAGCACCATGGACAGCTCCCTCGCGCGATACCACGCTAGTCTACTGCTCATCAGGTAGCACGCACACACAGACAAACGCACACACACACACACACACACACACACACACACACACACACACACACACACACACACACACACACACACACACACACACACACACACACACACACACACACACACACACACACACGCACACACGCCGCACACAGTAAAGTAAAGTCTAGCCACAGTCTAGTCTCCCATTCGCACTACACAGTTATTTTATGAGGATCTACACATTTACACACCAGAATACAAAAACCTTTTCCTCTGAGATCCCAAGTGTACACACAGCCACACATACCCTGACCTACTTATCATTCCACAGTTTATCTCCAGCCAGATTGCAAGATTTCGCGTCAATGTACTCTTATTGCATTAAAATGCAGTGCTGATTTCTGGTCCTCAACTTAAATCGGCTTGAAGCGAGTGATATTCGGATCTAGTCTGAGTGTTATTGTGGGCTCATTAGGATAGGCATATTCTTGCAATTCTTAACGTGGCGAAACAACTCTTATCATCTGACATATTGAGAGAGAGAGAGAGAGAGAGAGAGAGAGAGAGAGAGAGAGAGAGAGAGAGAGAGAGAGAGAGAGAGAGAGAGAGAGAGAGAGAGAGAGAGAGAGAGAGAGAGAGAGAGAGAGAGAGAGAGACAGAGAGAGGTGCATCTAATGTCTGTAGAGAATATATATGATTTTCAAAAATAAGCTAATATTCCACCACACGCTTCGTGACGCCACTACTCCAGAGTGGATCGGAATGAGGAACACCGGGACAGAGAAAGCGGAACAATGGACTAGAATCAGGAGAATGGGCACGGCTGCAAAGCTGAAGTCCTTTAGAATGTGTGTGTGTGTGTGTGTGTGTGTGTGTGTGTGTGTGTGTGTGTGTGTGTGTGTGCGTGCGTGCGTGCGTGCGTGCGACTAGATGTTGAATTGACATAAGGGTACTTTTGACATGTGTTTGTGTGTATTAATGTGTGTGTGTGGCCTGTGTGCTTAAAGTTAGTGGAGTATGTTTATTGGCCATATCAAGGCACTCTGATAATGAAGAGAGGGGATAAAAATATACAGCACAACACGCAGACAGACAGACAGACAGATGAACAGATGGAGCGAGTGAGTGAGTGAGTGAGTGAGTGAGTGAGTGAGTGAGTGAGTGAGTGAGTGAGTGAGTGAGTGAGTGAGTGAGTGAGTGAGCGAGCGAGCGTCCAAACTACTGAATGATCAAGGCCGATGAAATTAAATGGTTAAATAACATTAGTGCGAGAGAGAGAGTGGGGGGAGAGCTGTATATAGAGAGTGTAAGGGTAACCATGCAACGCTCTTAGTGGTTTTCGTGTGGGAGGGCTGATGATGCGTTGGTGCTTCTCTCCGAGTGCTGATTGAACAGGAGACATACGCGGTTAATAGAGGGTAGTCAGTGTTTATTCAGGGAACCCACTTTAAGTCCGGTCGTTTCATTGAGCTGCAACTCTGATACGGTCACAACACATCTAAATACAGAGATAGATTGATGGGCAGATGGATGGATAGATGGATACATGCATCGATATATAGAGAGATGGAGAGAGGGATGGATTGTGGATATAGAAATATGGATGGGTGGGTGGATGAATGGATAGATCGGTAAATACTTAGGGCAATGGATAGATACATTGAGAGTTAAGGAAACAGAGCTAAAGAGAGAAAGGCATACAGAGACAGCAAGTGAAAGAGACAGAAAAATAGAAAGATACACAGAGCTTGAAAGATAGAGAGGGAAGGGGATGTAGACTAGAGAGGTATGGAGAGAGAGACTGGTGGAGATGGAGAGCCAGTGAGCTCATGGGCGATGGAGGACCACAGTTAGTGGGATAATTAGTATGCTCGCTGCTCCCGCGTGAGCTCCACTTTGGAGAGGTGTGTTGTACGCTGTGATTAAATGGGATTGTGGTTTCCCCGTGACAATAGTCAGTTTGAATTCCTAATTTTGAGGTCAGCAAGAGAGAAAGAAGACAGTCAGTTTGTTTTGTTGATTAATGGTTCGTCCCTGCGACAAAGCTGTCAGAGTCTTAATAATTAGCCCCATTGAGACGGTTTGGTCTTGTGTCTCCCTCTCTCCCTCTCTGCTTTCTCTCGCTGTAGCAGCCTTTTTATTTTCCAACCTTCTCCCTTGCCTTTCTCTTGCCCTTACCTATCTGTTTCTCTCTCTCTCTCTCTCTCTCTCTCTCTCTCTCTCTCTCTCTCTCTCTCTCTCTCTCTCTCTCTCTCTCTCTCTCTCTCTCTCTCTCTCTCTCTCTCTCTCTCTATCCTTTCATCTCCTTGAATAATCTCACATGTCCTCCTTTCCATTCATCTCTCTTTACACCTCCTTCACCCTCTCTTTACCTGCCTCCCCATTTCTGCTTTGAGCTAACCTTCTCTCTCTTTCTGTCTCTGTCTCTCTCTGTCTCTGTCTCTGTCTCTCTCTCTCTCTCTTCCTCTCTCTCTCTCTCTCTCTCTCTCTCTCTCTCTCTCTCTCTCTCTCTCTCTCTCTCTCTCTCTCTCTCTCTCTCTCTCTCTCTCTCTCTCTCTCTCTCTCTCTCTCTCTCTCTCTCTCTCTCTCTCTCTCTCTCTCTTTCTCTCTCTCTCTCTCTCTAGTTCTCGTTCCCCTGCTCCATAGTCTCCATTCTCTCTCTACATTTCTTTGTTTTTAATCCACCATTTGCTCTCAACACCATAATCTGTGCCGTGGCCTTTATCTTGTTCCTGCATCAATGCTGGAGGCAAGCAAGTTATGGGCTAGAAGTCACCTTTTGCTGTCCAAACTCCCCTCCCCTCCCCCTCCTCTCCCCCTCCTCTCCCCCCTCCCACGACCCTGCTGTCCAGGGTCAACATGATGACTCCTTTGCAATGAATCGGTGGGCTTGTTGGGCTCTAAGGTCAAACACAGTGTTTCTTGCAAACTGCATTCACAGGCCGGAGGAGGGGGTGGGGGGGGGGGGGGGGGGGGGTGTTTGAAAGTCCTTGAGGCTGGCAAGCTGCTTCCTTCCTTGAAAGGGTGTGCAGAGCATGCAGGGTGAATGTCTAATAGTCTAATAAAGTACCTGATGTAAAGGACTCAGGCACACACAAAACCAATTACAGTTTTTCTCAGTCGCTTTGTTTCATTTCTCAGATCAGAATTGAAATTCAAAACTACCTGTTCAATCTTCACATCAGTGTGTCACATCCATGCACATGATTATGTACAATTCTCTGCTCTTTCCTACATTATCAATTGCTTATGTCATGTTGATCAAAATGTATTGTAATGGTCTCTATGGAATAGTCTCACCCCCACAACATTTAGGTATTAGTTCATAAGTCTTTATATGCAAAATGGTTGAACAAGTTGTCATAATATGTCAAGTATATTTCTATACATTTCTATACACTGGCGTTAGACTCTTTTTTTTGTTCTTTTTTCTAAATCTGTCCTGAATTGGTCAATTGCTACCAGGTGAATCTTGACTTTCTCTAAAGAACGGAAATGTGTGAGGTGTTAGATCAACCAACGATCAGCCAGTACTGGAATAGCTCAAAGGTGCATCTCCTGAACCATGAACTGGCAAGTATATATATAGCTGGAGAACAACACAATGTTACATTGTCTGAGAATTTGTGACCCAACAGACAGGAACGTCAGGAGTTGTAGGATGACTGCACTGTAATTCCTACAGCAATGCATGTACAGTTTTACCCTAAGGAGATGTTCACATTTCTAGCAATGACATGTTTTGTCAACAAATTACAGTACAAACAGTCAAAGCGTAAATGTGAATCTTGTCCAGTCTCTTGCAATCAATCTCCCACATACACTAAGGTGTAACTTACAATTTACAATAATTGTCTTCAATACATTAGCCATAGTTTACATCAGAACATCCCTCCAGAGTACACTGTTATATTGACAACATGACTAAGCAATTTGACTGTCTTATCCGTAGACAATGACACAAGGACTTGTCATTCTGATGGCACTGACATTTTCATTGAACCAGATATTTACTTTTACGAGATTAACTAAGGACTAACTTTTGAGCAAGAGACTGGCTTTTGCAGGTAATCCATGGTGTTTTGCTATTTGAAAGCATTGTTTTGAGAAATGCACTTGGTTTGCAAATTTAAATTCTGATCTGAGAAATGTACCAAAGCAACTGAGAAAAACTGTAAACACAAGTATGAACTGACAGCAGCAAAATGCTCTCAGGACAGATGTGGCCAGCAGGGGAGAAGGCAGAGAGAGGAGAGCTTGGGGTTGTTTGTAATGCCTCTATAAATGTCTCACCTGGAAGCACTGAGCAAGACCCTTTCTTTGGTCATCGCAACAAACATCGTAACGAGAAACAAGCCTTAAATCAGCAATGAAATTCAATTTGATGCTACTTTTTGGTGAATTGGATACATGAAAGGCTGTTCCACTGGATTTATATTGTTCACTGACTCTCTGGATGTAATTTATGTGATTCACAAATCAATCAAAATAGCTAATTCTACCTGCCCAGCATTTGTTCGAGTTCGCTGTTTGCTGTTTTACGTTTCAAAGGGTTTAAATCCTTGCTAAACTGCTCTACAAAATATTTACTAAATATCCTGACAGTGGTTCAACCATTTCACTATTTCAGGCAATAGTGCTTTTTTAACTGCATGGTTTAATTGTCTCGGGTTGAACTATAACGACCTGAGCTGCACTTGACACTTGAATAGGAATTTATTACCTTTTCAATTGACTGGTGAAGGGCACTGGCTGAAAGCACATCTTTCTTCTGTTCACAGGTTATGTGACTCTGCCCGTCTCAAGCTGTTACTATGGAAGCCAACTCTGCCTTATAATTGGGGGAGCTGGGAGTTTCTTTCGTCCAATGAGATAATAATTTTGATTCCTCAAGTTCCAATGCTTTCCTCATCTCTGTTGCCGTGAGGCTCTTGAAAAAAACGTTGAAGAGCAGAAACAGTTGACCACGAGGCAGACTGTCGACGACGCCAACCACCACGACCACCGCTTGGAAAACCTCTTCTGCCCATTACACATTGCAATGACAGTTCCATAGAACACCTGTTTCCTGGCACAGCTCTAAGCCCGTCGTAGCCATCATGACGCCCGCCGACCTGACCAATAAGATGCTCTGGTTGCTGCTATGCTTTGCCATGTGGGCGGGGCCTAAGGAAGCCCTCACTACCCAATCCAATGAGCGGCGAGTTGTTGCCCACATTCCCGGTGATATCATCATTGGAGCGCTGTTCTCCGTGCACCACCAACCCCCTGCGGACAAGGTGTGTGATGGTTTGTGTGGGTGTGTGGGTGGGAGTGTGTGTGTGCGGTTCTGTGCATGTGCGTGTCTGTGTGCTTGAAAGAACTTGTGGTGTTTGAGTGTTTTCAGTGTTTTCAAGTAAATTCTACCTTGTTGGTGCCTAGCTAGACCAAGCTTTTTGCTTAAGTTTAAACACTCCAAAACAAACGTAAATACAGGAATCATAGACGAACAGCAATCGATTAGACTTTTCACTTTCAATCGCTTGCATCGCAAATTGCTTGTGTTACACCCCAGTCCCAAATCAACAAATGATTGACGGCTGTTCTTCTATGCAATGGCCCTTTGACCCCCGCCCTTACCAGGTGCACGAGCGCAAATGCGGTGCGGTGCGCGAGCAGTACGGGATCCAGCGCGTGGAGGCCATGATGCACACGCTGGACCGCATCAACGCCGACCCCCGCATCCTGCCCAACATCACGCTGGGCTGCGAGATCCGCGACTCCTGCTGGCACTCGGCCGTGGCCCTGGAGCAGAGCATCGAGTTCATCCGCGACTCCCTGGTCTCCTCCGACGAGGCCGACGAGTGGGGGGCCGGGGGGGTTCACGGTGGAGGAGGAGGAGGCGGTGGGGGCGCAGGAGGAGGAGGAGCTCCCAGGTGTGCGGACCCGGCGGCCACGCCCATGAGGGGGAAGAAGCCCATCGTGGGTCTGATCGGGCCGGGGTCCAGCTCGGTGGCCATCCAGGTGCAGAACCTCCTGCAGCTGTTCAACATCCCGCAGATCGCCTACTCCGCCACCAGCATGGACCTCAGCGACAAGGTAGCGGCCCCGGGGTGTTAGCCATTAGAGGGGAGATGGATGGAAGGTTATGGGATTTAATGGGCCGGTTAATATGTTTAGGTCTGAATGTCTGTGTGTGTTGGTGTGTGTTGATGTGTGGTGTTTTTTGTGTGTGTGTGTCTGTGTGTGTGTGTGTGTGTGTGTGTGTCTGTGTGTGAGTGTGTGTGTGTGTATTTCCGCACCAGTCTAGCTGTGCGTGACGGGTAATACTAACCGACTTGAGGTGTGTGTGTGTGTGTGTGTGTTTTGTGAGTGTGTGTGTGTGTGTGTGTGTGTGTGTGCATGTGTGTGTGTGTGTGTGTGTGTGTGTGTGTGTGTGTGTGTGTGTGTGTGTGTGTGTGTGTGTGTGCGTTTGGGTTTGTGGTATATTTGTGTGGTGAGGGGGATTTTTTAAGATATCTAGAATTTCATTTTATTTTAATTTATTAATTCAATCTTATTTTCTTCCGATTCATCCATTGTGACATTTCAGAGCCTGTTCAAGTATTTCATGAGGGTGGTGCCCTCAGACGCTCAGCAGGCCAGAGCCATGGTTGACATTGTAAAGAGATACAACTGGAGCTACGTGTCCGCCATACATACTGAAGGTAATGAGACACACACACACACTGCGCTGAGGTTGCTCTGTTCTGCAGCAGTGGATGCCCTAGTGTCCTATACAGAGATGGTGTGCCTAAGGGTATTACTTAAGGGCATTACTTAAGGGAATAATTGAAGGGCACTACTTAAGGGCATTTTACCACGTGTGATTAGCAGTTGATGTAGAATGTGCCCCTATATGCATGGCTATGTGTATGGGGGGGGGGGGGGGGGGGGGGGGGCATTTAATTTAGGGGTCATTTCCTTTGCAGTCAGGGGAGTGTGTGTGATCGATGCAGCCATACTTGCAGCCATACACGGTGACAGACGCAAGTCTGTCACCGTGGCCGTGTTGTTGCCCGACTAGCGCTCAGCAATGGCCTGTGATGAGCCTTCCACAGGCTTCTGCCACCTTGGAGCGCTGGCTCAAGGTCGTGCTGCTGACGTCTCCTGCGTAGCCAGTGCAAGGGAGAGAGAGAGAGAGAGACAGAGAGAGAGAGAGAGAGAGAGAGAGAGAGAGAGAGAGAGAGAGAGAGAGAGAGAGAGAGAGAGAGAGAGAGAGAGAGAGAGAGAGAGAGAGAGAGAGGGAGAGAGAGAGAGGAAGCCTATATAAGGGGAGAAGACATAACGATGTACAGAGGGGGAGAGAGAAGGGGTAAACATGTAAAGAGGTGGAGAGGAAAAGGGAAGGGGAAGGGAGAGACAGAAGGAGACGTAGGAGGGAGAGGGTAATGGTTGCAAATAAGTGTACTGCTTTTTGTTTGCATGTATGTTTGTGTTTTTGTGCGTGTGATTGTGTGTGTGTGTGTGTGTGTGTGTATGTGTGTGTGTGTGTGTGTGTGTGTGTGTGTGTGCATGCGCATGGTAACATGTAGATGTTTTTAATTGGCGTAGTGTGTAATGGTGTTCATAAACAGTTATTAAAGTGTGAGAAAGGGAGATATGGGAGGATCATACAGGACACTGGATAATACAAGGGAGTTATTGAATTGCAATCATTAAATAAGCGCTTCATACGCAGTTTAACCCTGTTACAGCACACACGTCATTGAAAGAGAGCGAGAGAGAGATCAAGTATATAATGTGAGAGGGGGAGAGTGGGCAACAAAAGACAATATTAAGATAGATTGCTTGACAGTGAATTGTGAGAGGCAAATATCAATCCTAAGGTTCTCTGATGTATGTATAGGTTGGTATGTGCATGTTCTGCTTTGTGTGTGGTGGATGTTTGTCAGTGTCCTGTAGTCACTCCAGGCACTAAATCAGGCTGATTGATGAGACGCTGTAAGCACTTGTCCTTGTCTCTGCGTGGCTGACTAGGGAAGGTCCACTAAACGTTCTTTAAAATGTTTTTGGGGGTGACGGTCTGCTTGCTTCTGAATGCATGCACAAATTGTCGATAAGTATGTGAATGCCTGGGCCTTGCATGCATTTCAGTGTACCTGCATCATGTGTACGTTATATGTGAGTTTACCTGCATGTGTGTGCATGTGTGTGTGTGTGTGTGTGTGTGTGTGTGTGTGTGTGTGTGTGTGTGTGTGTGTGTGTGTGTGTGTGTGTGTGTGTGTGTGCGTGCGTGCGTGCGTGTGAGTGTGTGATTGTGTGTGTGTGTGTGTGTGTGTGTGTCTAGTAGCTCTCCATGTGGTATTATACCGATCACTCCTGTGTGTTACTACGGCATGTTATAACACGTCAGATTGTGATAAGAGGCAGGGGGTGCAGAAGGAATGACGGTCTGAAAGTGTGATCCAGTCTATTGCATGAACCACAGAGAAGTCCCCCAGTAGTGTGTTGAAGGTGAGCGTGGTTTGGGAGTCACGGTGTCCTTTCATTGGATACCACAGCGGGACTTTTCAAGACATCGGAAACCTTTGGGGGGGGGGGGGGGGGGGGGTTGTTGGCGTGCTGCCACTTTTCTGATTGGGGTGAGCGACAACACAGACCACTGGGTACCAGACTGGGGCTTTGGAGAATGTGTTTGTTAGCGTGTCAGAATCCGAATTCGGTGGTTCAGGGAGGAAAGGAAGGGATCAAGTCAGACAGGTGAGTTCAGAAAAAAATGTAGAGTAGGGGGAATTGAAGGATCTCATTTACTGGGGATGGATTTCAGTTTGGTGATTTGATCCCTAAGCCATCTGAATCTCCACTCCTGTAATGAATTTGTCATGGAAACGAAATCCCTCCGTTCACCGTAGCTGCTCACACATTTCTTGCTGACACTGTAGTTAACGCCTCAAAAAATGGGAACAGTTTGACCCCATGGGTGCTGCTGGGCCGTGCTGTTTTTGTAATGCACAGTGTTTACGTCCCCGGTTTAGGACTCCTCTCCTAGGAGAGAGCGACAGAGCCTCGTCCTCCGTGGAGGAACTTTATAGAGGAGGTATAGAGACAATTGTACCAGCGGCGGTGTGTCCCAGGGGAATGGAGCGGTGGAGAAGGAGAGACGTGACGTCGCTCAAACACGATCCCCTGCTGAGGCCGCAGTGAACTAGGTTACAAGACTTATCGGTCCCGATGATAGTCGCAACAAACCCATGCGTGTGTGTGGGTGTGTGCATGTGTGTGTCGCCAGGGCCCTGACTAGTGTGACAGAGGGAAGTGTAAAGTCCTGTAATTAGTGTCACAGTGAGAGGAATGAGAGACAGATGGCACAGATGGCCCTCCCCCTGCATGCACACACGCACGCGGAATCACCCACAAATACACGTACGCACGCACGGCGCACACACACACACGCACAAGCACACACAAGCACTTTTTTCTGTACTGTATCCATTCGGAATAATACATCCTGATTAATTATTCTGCATTTGATTCCCAAATGACAAACCAAAAATGACACAAATATGTATGGGGGAGAGAGGTGACAGCACGTAACAGTTCACAAGAGCAGGAGAGAAATACACTTCATGTGTTCTTTCTGCCGTAGAGGGAACACGAGGCTTGTATGAGAGACTAGTGTAATTGCAGAGACAGGGGGAATCCTATACTGTTGTGTGCCAATGTGTGGAACCCTTCATTAGAATCCATTCCAGGTCACCCACTTTTTCTTGCGAAGAGCGAGGGTTCCACACGTTGGCGTGGCCTCTGTAACTCTCACTGGAACACATTTTGCCTGTTACAAAAAGATCTCTCCAATGGTAAGGACTGTTCATCCTCATTGTATCCTCTGTGACTGCTGCTCTAGCCATCCATATATACCTATTACCTGTCACAAATCGATGTAACCATCTGTCTGTCTGTCTGTCTGTCTGTCTGTCTGTCTGTCTGTCTGTCTGTCTGTCTGTCTGTCTGTCTGTCTGTCTGTCTGTCTGTCTGTCTGTCTGTCTGTCTGTCTGTCTGTCTGTCTGTCTGTCTGTCTCTCTGGCTGTCTCTCTGGCTGTCTGTCTATCTGTATATATGTCCATCTGCTTGTGATACAGAACTAAAAGGCCTAAGAGGTCTCATCCCAGGGTTCATTTTTCAATGAGTGTGATCACCTAATTGACTTGATGAATTCTATGTCAATCTCCTGTCCTCTTTCCCCGTTTCCTAGGTAACTACGGCGAAAGTGGGATGGAAGCTTTCAAGGACATGGCAGCCAAAGAAGGAATCTGTATTGCACATTCTGGTGAGAGTCAAAGACTCGTGTATGTAATTCATAGAGGAAAAGCCGTCACAAATACGTTCATGAAGAGACGCTTTGCCAGACAAACTGGAATAAGAACATAAGTCCATAGAACATATCAAACTCATAGTTATTACTCAGAATAACTGCTTTTTAGCTGTTATCTCACAATATATAAAAAAATAAATATTATAGTGTTGAATTGTGGTTTGTTAATTCATTTTAACTAACAAGCAAGCTGGAATCCTCAATCCAACATCTTGTTTTAACAGCTTTGTGGGGGTTTTCATAATTTTCCCCTTCCATCGTTTGATTGCAACAAGCGTTTGAATAAAATATCAAAGCCCATCGTGTTACATTTCAGATGCTCTCATTAAAAAAACAAAAACAAACAACACGTTACATGCCAGGGCGTAGTTTGAGGTTGGTTTCAAAGCCGTTTCCTCTGTTCTTTGGTCTGCATTTTGTTGAAACATCTACCCGTCCATGTGGTTTGAAACCCTGGCAGGTAAGATCTGGAGCAACGCCGGGGAGCACAGCTTCGACCGGCTGCTGGAGCGGCTGCGCGCCCACCTGCCCAAGGCCCGGGTAGTGGCCTGTTTCTGCGAGGGCATGACCGTCCGCAACATCCTCATGGCCATGCGGCGGAAGGGCCTTGTGGGGGAGTTCCTTCTGATCGGCAGGTTGGTGGAAGAGGCCTGTTGTTGTTGTTTTTTTTGTTGTTGTTGTTGTTTGGGAATCATGAGAGGACATGGTTGGTTGTCAGCGTGAGGGGAAAGTTCTGAGTCTCTGGTTTAAACAGCGGCGCACATGAAGTGTTGGGTCTCCGGTTTGGCAGTTCTTGTGGTTGTTTGGTTGTTGTTTTTCATCTGGGTTCTTGGTTATTAAATGTGGATTGACTGTTGTAAGATTGGAGTCTGTTACTGAGAGGTGCTGGCTCAAACACTACAGGTGAACTGTTGGCTTGAAAGCATTTGCTCTTATTGTTGCAGCTTTTTGTGGTGTTATCGTTATTTTTCTGCCACTGGCCAGCAATACACTGAAGTTTGGAGATGAGGTTATCCTTGTTGGTTTGGTGGCAATCCTTCAGTGCCACTGCAGATTTTATCAAAATATTTATGTTCAATAATAGGTATTAATTCCTCCGCTTGGTGGGAGCTTTGCATTTAAAATGTTTAAACGGATGTTGTTTTTTGATTATGAGACTGTTCCCAAACATACAATTGGCAGGCTCATAGCTTTATGTATTTATATTTGTGGATATGCAGAGTTCTCTCTCCGTGTCTGAGTATCATGATTGCTCCGATTGCCACTTGATTTCTGTTGCCATGGCTACCCTGTAATTAACATAAAATGAATAATAATTTTGCACCTATGGCAGGATTGGCTGCTAACACGCAGGAATAAAAATGGACATGGAATAGAGTTGTGGTATCATATCATCACCAGTAGGTATTTCCCATTCTGTTCTATTCTATCATCCCCACAGCCACCTGTCCTGCGTAAAGAACAGAATCTGATCCCCATCTTTACCACCTCCATC
>NC_044063.1:21183447-21185947 GCF_902167405.1 Gadus morhua
GAGCATTTCACTGGTGGAGGCATGAATATGTATTGAAATTGGGTCCTATATGTAGTCGGATGAAAAAATAAAATTCTAAATTGGTGCCGTCTTGACCGAGAAAATGCAGAAAGTGATTTTTTGGCACTTGTGGATTGAAGAAAGCAACTCCCACCATGCACCACGATGCACGGCTTCGCTGGCCACTCCCGCTGATCTAGATCTCTGCCTATCGGACACCTCAGTCGCTGTTCCATTTATCAAGCTGATACCGCAAGACTGCTTGATAATCATTTCACAAAACATTTCTAGTGAAGAGTATTAGTTGGTGAAAACGATCCAATTTCGTTTTATGCCGTTCAGGGATATCTCCGTAAAGACGGAGTCATTTCGAAACCGCATTGAGCTGTAGAAACGCTGTACTAAATATTCAAGGCGCTGGTTCTCCACAGAAAAAAGTGGAGCGCATCAAGCCTGCGCGCTGTATACAAACATTCAGTCACGAGGAGATTCAACCTTTTAAATCGAGCAGAAATACTTTTTAATGTTACTAATTACATTTACCAAGGGGCTTTATTTAAAGCTACAAAAAGAATACAAATAAAATAATAGATAAAAAATTCAACAGAACTCTGACGTCCCCCAGCTGGTGGGGGGCTAATGCCATCAAGCGTTTCAGACATCCACACGAATCATAACACGAAACCGCATAGGTCCGGATAGATTTGAAACCACCACCGAGGGCTTCCGATTCGCCGGCTCCGTCTGGACGTCGGCCGAAAGGACAAGACTTATGCGGTTTCACCATAAAATCAGCTTTGTGTGGATGGGGCCTTACAAGGCGATCACACGTTCACCAAGACGGGGAGACAGCGCCGGGCGACTTACGCCACTATCTGCCAATGTATCGTGGATGCCTGGGCTGATATATCAGTCTCAACTGTGGTCCAAGCCTTCACGAAGGCAGGAATAATCACTGAACTGCCAGGCAACAGCAGCGACACTGACTCGGATAATGACGAGAGGGAGCCGGGCATGTTGGATGCCGTACTCGCCCAACTGTTCAATTTGGACACTGAAGAAGAAGAATTCGAGGGATTCGTGGACGGGGAATGAACTGAAAAATTGAGCTTTACATTTTATACGTAACTGAACAATGTTGAGTTATGCACTAACGTTTGAATTAGCGGTATCAGACTGTGTCTCTTTTACGTGTTTACAACTGAACAAGGCTGGGAGATATTGTTAATATGCACATTAACGTTTGAACATCGTTAGCATGGGAGTGAACGGAGTTGTCAGAACGCTTAATAAAGTTTGACTTTATCGGACTGTTTTGTTGACATTCTCTTTAGCACAGCTCCATCTAGTCGATGCATAACGCCACCCCAGTCAAACGTTTGACGGCAGTATCTTCTATTCTATGCGCCTTATAATCCGTTGCGCCCTATATATGAAAACAGTTCTAAAATAGGCCATTCATTGAAGGTGCGCCTTATAATCCGGTGCGCCTTATAGTGCGGAAAATACGGTAGTCCTCGTTTGTATTTCTTTCGAAATGGTGAACTTTTGCATGGTGCCATCTTCTATGTCAGATCCAGTACCCTCCACCATTGTACCTCAGTTGTATCAACAGCCTCTGTTAGCTTAGCTTCAGACGCTGTGGATGTTAGTTTCTGCTGGTGAAATCCCACCCACTGGCACTGCTCTAATAAGTCTGTAGCGTCAGTAGACTAGTGGTTGTAGTCTTACGAGAATCATCCCCTCTTACACTTCCTATTTTCTTGTACGCAAAAATCGGTATATTGCATCATTGAAAACAGGAAGTGTTGGAGATTGATACGGATCTCTCTAACGATACAAAGCTTAAGTGAAATGGGTGAGGTTGCCCTTTAAGCCTCTACTATACTATCCTTTGTCATACTAATAGTACACATCATCTTAAAACGTTCTATACTATTTCATTACACAGTCAAGAATAGAGAGAATTCCCAACAGCACATCTGTGTGAAAGCAACATGGATTGTTGCGGGATTTCGCAAATTAAATTAACTAAAGGCTTAAATAAAACATCCCTAAAATGCCCTCTATTCAAGGCAGCCTCAGAGCTGCTGATAGAGCCCGCACAAGGTGCCCAGACAGTGTCAAAATAATGAATACGCAGGAAAGTACAATACGAGAAGAAGAAATGATATTGAATCTGAATTGAAAAGAATTGGGATTTTCTTCTCCCTTATGTCATTTCTGCTTTCCTCAATAGCAAGCCTGTGCCTCTTCTGCCTGCAGTTGCCATGGCGATATCCCCTGCCATATTTGGAAAAATCCGGAACCACAGCTGGGGCTTTATTTATGGTACACAATCGCTGTTTATTAGCAGGCGTGTGTGTGCGCGCGGGCACCTGAGTGCCCATGTGTGTATGTGTGTATGTGTGTGTGTGTGCGTGCTTGCATTTGTGTCCAGGTGCATGAGAAGGTGTTTCTCTCTGGAACAGGCTGAGCTCTTCAGATCAAAGGATGCATG
>NC_044063.1:21188447-21193447 GCF_902167405.1 Gadus morhua
ACTGTACCCTGCGTCACTGACTGTAGTGCTTCATATGCGCTCCCTCTGTCCACCGGCTTTCCTTTGAAACATCAGTAAGAAGATGTTTGGCGCCTGCTCCCAGTACACTCGATTAAAGGGCCAGAAGGCTGAAAGAAGGCCGCCACTCGAACCACAAAGTTTGAGTAGGAAGCATAACCTGAGCTCACCTAAAATACAACGGAAGACAATGGGATCTCTTTATTTTGTGTATATTATGGATGTAAAGGTGCAATTGAGATGTGTACCTGCCTAGCTAAGTTGGCTAATAGATAGGTAGAAAATGACGCATTTTGGGCATATTAGCCAGCGCTATTAGCTGCTAACTTATTTGGCCTATTCACACACTGAGTTTGCTACCAACTGTTAGCACAGTAGAAAAGAAAACATATATAAATATGAACTACACTATTTATAAGGAACCTACAGTCAAATGAAACTATATCACACATTCTGGGCCCTATTTTAACAGTATGAAACGCAAGTGAGAAGCGCCAAACACAAGTAGCGTTGTGGGCGGTTCTATGGCGATGTTGCTATTATACCGGCGGATAAATGACTCTTGCGCCCGACGCAAATCTAAAAAGGGTTGCTCTGAAGAAGCCTAATTACCCGTAGGTGTGGTTTGGGCGTAACATGCAATAAACCAGTGAGAGTGCCATCTCCCATCCCCTTTAAGAGCCATGAGTGCATTTGAACGAGTTGATATTTTGACAGCGCGTTTGCAGTCTCCGATGAGACAGATGCATGACCACATGAATTTTAAACTTCAAATGGCTCAGTTCATGGCCAAATAATATGGCCTAATTCCAGGGGTGGGCCGTCAGGGCCAGCAGGGCCTTCTCTGTTGGCCCTGTCAATATCTAAATAATATAAATATATTATTTTTTTAAATTAAATTACATTAATTTGTGTCTGAACGCATCTTAATTCCATATTTCTTTCAGTACTTACAACATAATTCCAGAAGGAAACCCTTTTTTTTTTTGTAGGGCTGAGCTCAGCAGAATAACGCATCACAGCTAGGTTACATGGACCTGCGGGGCCAGCACCTCCCATTGGATAATAAATTTGACTGACGTGTGTCATCAGCCAATCAAATGTTGATGTGTAGTAATAGAACGACCCCAGGGCCCAGCAATTTTCTCGGCGCTGGCCCCCGGTGATGTCATCAGCGAATTTGGAATCGTTGGCGGTACAGACTGTTGATAGTGAACTACTATGGCCACCGCCTTCACAGCACCTATCCTGTTTCTGATCTCCTTCGTTTGCCTTTTTCAAGGCGATCGTTTGGAGTGAAGACAGACTTAATTTCAAGAGGAAGACCTACACCGAAGCCTGATGGGCCGTGTTTGCTTTTCAACATCAGTGAGGGGACACGGAACAGCGCCGGTTTTGGCCATTAATATTCTGGCTGGAATAGCTGTTGTAAAATATGTGGCATAAAGGCCTACTTGTATTTTTGTTAATGAATAGGCTACTTTATTGAATCTGTTGAAGTTGCGAAAGCACCCGGTGAAAATAACAATAACTGTGAACACTTGTTTTTGTGTCATGTGTGTGATGTGCAATCTGGTTGCGGTGTGACATAAGGAAAGATCTGATGGTGATGCTGCATTACTCTAGCTCTGCGGTAATGCAAAGTGGTGTGCGTGTGCGCTGTTGTTGTTACTGAAGATCAACTGTCTTGTTGAGGAGGTTATGCATATTGTGGCTGTATTGGCGAGTGTTTGGGGGTTGGCCGTTGGTGGAGTTCGTTACTGAAGGCACTGACTTATACCCCACGGTACGCTACTGCCTAATTCACACATGGAATAGCTTTTTCTTCCACAACTTCAGAAATACCGAGTCCCCAAATAAATTTCGGCAAAGAAAACTTAACCCACATATGATATGCGGTAACTGTGGTTCTATTTAATCATTATGCAATGCATTAACAAACATTGTTTCTTACAAGTATTTTATGCATGATCATTATCGACTTGTGGTCCTAATATGCATGTGTCCCCCGTTAATAAACATTGCCATGGACTGTTTTATGCTTTACGTGTTAAGTTTACGTGTGTTTAAATAGATGGATGCACACACGCGCTCCCGCATTTGTTAATTATTTTACACATACACATACACACACGGGCCCGCATTCATTCATTCTTTTTAACACTCACTCGCGGTAAAACAATGTTTTCTCACGATCAAATACTCATCAATCCTAAAAGCGATGTCTGTGTTAAGAAAATGTGTTTGCTGTACGGTGTTTGCAGATGCATTTATTTAAAAGTACAACTTATTACCGCTGTATAAGCTGTTCTTTCCCAAATAATTTACCAAGAATGTGTGGCTAGGCAGATGAAAGAAGCAAAGTGTATGCGCGAGGTGCACAAGAAACATTATGCATGCCCCCTAAAATAGCATCTGAACAACGCGCCACTGACTTCAAACCAGGTATTTCCTGGTTTGTGGCTGAATTGTTTTCTGAAACTGCAAAATAGCACCTGGGAACGTTTGCGCCAGAACACGCCTCCTCCTTTTGCTGAACCGCCCCTTTGGGCGCAAGATCATTCCCTAATTTAGCGACGCATGGCGCAGGAGGGAAAAGAACGCTCTGCGCCAGTTGCAAACTAGCAACGACACATGTGTCGGTGTAGAAAGTAAATTGCGATGGATGCAAGATAGGGCCCATTGAGTGTCTCAAGGTCGTGTGTAAATTACAGTGTATTCATTTAACTGAATTGGCAATGATGTTGAATTTATGTTGGCATCAACTTTATACAATTTTTTTAAAGGTTACAAGAAATGGACAGTTGTTCATTTTTACTCAAAACACCAGACGAGCTTAGTTGGCTAAAAGACCAGTAGACGCTGACACATGTTGGCTTAATTAGCCATCAGCTGCTCATATATATATATTGCCTATGGGATAAGGTGTATGCTGCCAACTGTAAGCAGCAATACATGTATTTAACTCGAGACTTAACTGGCTATCAAATGTTTTCAGTACATTGATACCCGAGGCTCACCTAGAGAAAGTATCGGCATAGGCCTATTGCCCTTTTGATGTTCTGCTGGTTTTCAGTACTGATGTAACATGCAAATGTGTCTTTCAATACATGAACGGCCATGAGCGAGTCTGTAGCAAACGTAGAGCGCAGCGGGGAATGAGTTGTTGTGAAGCTGCTGCAGTGGATTAAATGAAGCAATCACCTGACATTCAGGATAAATGCTCCCTGATACTTCATTCCGGTTCAAAGTGTATAATCTACATTACCTCTCCCCTTTGAGTATTGTTTTGCAATTATATTCAACAAGGCACTGGTTTACATGAATCAGTCCTTGTACAAGAAGGAGTAGTTTCACGCAGGCTACAAACATTTTGTTAATAAATGGTTGCCTTGATTACAAAGCGACATTAACATTAACAATAACCATACCAAAGCTTATGGATTCTGTTGTTAGTTGTTAATCACAACTTGTGATTAACGGACAATTTAAGTGATTCCGTGAGGCCATCACGGATTTTGAAGCGCCCGTTTTTTGTCAACTCGGTCGTTGAGACGGGGATCTGTGTGTGTGCCACGGAATATAAGTGTCATTAACTTGCATTGAAGCAAAATCCGTGGCCATATCACGGAAATTGACGTGTTTCACGGATTCCACGGATTTTGAGGCATCCGTGGTCATCTCACGGATTCCTGTGAGACCAGGTTGCCATTTCCATGGGTAAGGCCCTGTAACTGCAGCACCAGAGCGAGCCAAGATAACACCATGGATTTATTTCAACAGGATTCTGTTCTGTCTTTGTCTGTCAGAAAAGTGAACAACATCACAAAGCTACATTTTTATTATACTACTCCCTCTTTTGCTCTCTTTCTGACTATCTTATCTCGTTTCTGTGTGTTTATCTGTCTCCCTGCTTTTTCTGTGTGTGTGTCTTGTTTCTCCTCATTAGTGTGGGTTCCTCTACTCCCTGTCTGCTGGGTAGATTCCTGGCTTTTAGTTTTTGACTTTGCCATTAATTGCCATTTATTGTTTGTGTGTGTGTGTGTGTGTGTGTGTGTGTGTGTGTGTGTGTGTGTGTGTGTGTGTGTGTGTGTGTGTGTGTGTGTGTGTGTGTGTGTGTGTGTGTGTGTGTGTGTGTGTCTGTAGGTGTGTGTGTAGGTGTGTGTGTGTGTGTGTGTGTGTGTGTGTGTGTGTGTGTGTGTGCGCGTGCGTCTGGGTCTGTGTGTGTGTGTGTGTGTGTGTGTGTGTGTGTGTGTGTGTGTGTGTGTGTGTGTGTGTGTGTGTGTGTGTGTGTTTGTGTGTGAGTGTATGTCAGCTTCAGTCACGACTTTAACAAGAACAACAGCAGTGCATCCTTTTCATACAGTTGTTGAATGTGAATCTTTTTTCTACTGCATCCCTTCCCCACTCCTTAATGCTGTAAAAACAACTATTGCACCAAGGCGCTTGGTTTAATCCAACACAGGGCTCGTTAAGGATACTTTGCTGCTGTTCAAAGCTGCCCATTGCACTGAGCTGTAACAAATGAATATTAATAGCTTGAATATTCATAATCAAAACAAGGATGCATTGTTCGCATATGGGTGTCTTCTTACGCAAATGTTTTTCCTTGGCATTTGATTCTATACCATCTGATAATTAAAACAAATCCATTTCAGGACTCCCCCGGACTCTCCAGGACAGTCCTGAATACACAACTGTTATTATTGTGATGTGGTACGTGGTACGTTAACTGTGGAAGGGATGAAAGAAAAAAGAACAAAAGAAATCAAGATTGCATTGATGACTCCCTTTCCTTCAAACCCCACATTGACAATCTTGTGAAGAAATTGAAACTTAAATTGGGCTTCTTCTTCAGGCACAAATTTTGTTTCTCTTTTGAGGTGAAAAAGCGGCTTGTCACTGCAACATTTTTATCCAGTTTAGATTATGGAGATTTGATTTATATGAATGTCTCAGCTAAATGTCTATGTAAGATTGAT
>NC_044063.1:21208447-21235947 GCF_902167405.1 Gadus morhua
TATTTTAACTTGCTTAAGTAGACTTTTAAATAAAGTGACAGTCGTAAGCCTACTGGATGTCAATATCCTCATTCACAGTCTTTGCCTTGCGTCCCTGGTTTGCATATAAAAGAGGTGGGCATCAATGTGGGCATTTCTCTAAAGCCTTCCCTGCGTACTACAGCCAAAGGTCTGATGTCTTTGACGATGAAATTCACTAGCAAACCTGTTATCTGCTGTCGTTTCCTGTCTATTAAATCAGGCCGTTTGGTAAAGATGTTGAACAGGATACTCTGAACAGGAGTATGGTTGTCAGTCTTCCCTTCATTAGTGCTAGTGCCCAGTGTACTTTTGTTGTACTTTAGAACCCGAATTGCATATTTTCCAAGGAACGATGCTATTTATGTAATCTTTTTTGAGGTATTTAAACACACTTGAAGTGTAAGTCTGTGTTTGCTGCGCCAAAAGCTCACCAACTGCTGTCTTTCCTGCAATTGCCATATTGGAAGTGTGTGAAATGACATGCCAAAGACTAGTCGATGTCTCCTGCCAGGGTTGCCTAGTTACATCGACCTGTTGATTCGTCGGTTAGTCTATGCAGCCCCTGGTGTGTGTGTATGTAGCTGTGTGTGGGGGAAGCGGGGCCACCCTCTATCAGCGACGTTTATCCTCTGCATACACTCCTACTGGACGGTAGACCGCTATTCAGCTTGGGTATCTGGGTTGTGTATCTTAGTGGTGTATCTTGGTGGTGTATCTTGGTGGTGTAGCTGGGTGGTGTAGCTGGGTGGTGTGTTTGGGTGTTGCAGCAAAGGTATCTGATTGGTGTAGCTGGGTGATGTTGCTGGGTGTGTGGCCGGATGGGGTTGCTTGGTGGAGGGGCCTGGGGGTGTAGCTAGGTGTTTACAGGACATGATGGATGTCAGCCTCTGGAAATGCCATCCTTGTGATTTATCCTCTCTAGTCTGGGGAGAGACGTGTGAGAGAGGGAGGGGTGTGAGGACATAAGAGTTATTAAAGGGGATTATGATAACACACACACATTCACAAATTCACACACACACACACACACACACACACACACACACACACACACACACACACACACACACACACACCCTCACGCTCAGACACATACACACAGACACACACAAACACACACCCTCACGCTCAGTAACACACAGACGTACACAGACACACACACACTCACGCACGGAGACACAAAATATTTCATTGGAAATAAATGTGCCCTGTGTGAGTTATGCTGCTGTGTAAATCTGACAGGGGATTGTTCCTTCATTGGGGATTCAGTATAGACTGGTCATCGCTCTGGCGACGCTTTCCTTTCTTCCTCCGATTTCTTACCCTGCCTATCAATCAATCCCCCTTCACCACACTGTGAGGCGCTCATTAGTTTTCTGTTCCTCCCTCTGTTCCTGCTCGGGTCCCTCATGTCACTCTCTCTCTCTCTCTCTCTCTCTCTCTCTCTCTCTCTCTCTCTCTCTCTCTCTCTCTCTCTTTCTCTTTCTCTCTGCCTCTCTATGTCTCTTGCTCCGATCACTACTTGTTTATCCTTTTTTCAGAGAAAACAATCTGGGAGGGAATGACTTGTAGGCCTACACCTTGCGTCGTATTTGCATGTGTGTTGTGTTATGCGTGCGTGCATTTTCGTGGGTCTAAATTATATTAGGCTTCTGCTAGGCTGTTTTGAAAAGAGGGACAATTGAACTCCAAATCAAGATAACATCGAGATGAAAACAAACTCAACAATGATAGCACACTTTTCCATTATTCTTCAAAATAGATGGACTACACTATAATTACCATAATTTGGCTATTACACACAGTTTAATAATATGTTGTGTTGGAAACTTGGCAAAGGAAGTGTAACAAACAAAAGTATTTGTTCCACTTAGAAATGCAAATAATGTTAAACAATAGTGTTATTGTAATTTCATTAACAGTCGATTTATTCATGTTTTATGTGTACAACATCGTTTTAAGAATTATATATCATTATATGTAAATTAAGATTGTTTTGCTTATGAACACTCTCTCTCTTTCTCTCTCTCTCTCTTTCTCTCTCTCTCTCTCTCTCTCTCTCTCTCTCTCTCTCTCTCTCTCTCTCTCTCTCTCTCTCTCTCTCTCTCTCTCTTTCTCTCTCTCTCTCTCTCTCTCTCTCTCTCTCTCTCTCTCTCTCTCTCTCTCTCTCTCTCTCTCTCTCTCTCTCTCTCTCTCTCTCTCTCACACCCACATACTCTCTCGCTCTCTCTTTCCCCCAATCCCTAACCCAATCCCTCTCCTGTAAAATATGGCCTGATGGATATGTTGATGAGATGTTATGAGTCTGTTATCCAAAAGATGGTCATGGTCCAGTGAATATGTAAGGGATAATGCCCTTCGAGGTGTCCATTATCAGGAATTAATGGACAACGCGGAGGCCTTAGAACCGGCTGCCTCCGAGCAGTCCATTAATTCCTGATAATGGACACCTCGAAGGGCATTGTCCCGCTTATAGCATGGTCACTTGACAAAGACAATAAATGAAGACCATTAATTTATATTTTCATACGTTTTACAATCCAAATATAAAGTTTTACACAAGCCATAACTTAGTTTTCCTGGTAACGCCTGAGGGTTTGACTAATACCTGGAACAATCATTACCCTCCCGTAAGGTTCTTATGCAACGGAAACGTTGTTCACTCCTCTGAATAGGTACAATGCTAACGTTATGCATTGTACATATTTATAATTCGAAATTCGTCCCAGCCTTTATACCACAGATACTCTAGGTTCTATAGCATGTAACCACGTTGTCTAATTACAGTTTGATTCATTTTTCACAATTTACCAGCTCTCGTTTTGAAGACGAGAGCGCCAATCGACACGTCAATCGTTTCAATAGGAATCGCAATGGTCTATACGTTGCCAGAATGATTGCTTGCCCTCACCTCACCTCACCCTAACCTATAATGGCCATTAACAGCTTACCCCCTATAGCAGGCAAACTTTTGTCCATAATTACATCCTATTTTTCTTATCCTTTTTTGCATTTTAAATTGAGATTTGGACCAGGATTAATCCATATTATTTCTATGTCACCAACTGGATCACTATTCATCTAGAATGAGTTGTATTGTATTGTGTTAGTATTTGGTTTTCACTTAAGATCTTCTGAGGTGTCCAGCCGTCAGCTGGTTAGGCTGAGCTAGCCTGAGTGGGTATAGAGTGGGTCCAGCTGCAAGAGTTCAGGTGGTCTATGTTGGAGCTGAAGAGAGAACGTCTTCACATCTCCTCAGAATGACCTCTTTTCCCCATTATCATGATGTTGATTAAATAAAGTAGCAATTCTCTCTCCCTCTCGCTACTGTCTTATATCCGTGTCCCTCTGCTGACTTGTGTTTGTCTCTCTCTCTGTCATACTATCTCTCGTCCTATCTCTCTCTCTCTCTCTCTCCCCCTCTCTCTCTCTCCCTCTCTCTCTCTCTCTCTCTCTCTCTCTCTCTCTCTCTCTCTCTCCCTCTCTCTCTCTCTCTCTCTCTCTCTCTCTCTCTCTCTCTCTCTCTCTCTCTCCTTAGCGACGGCTGGGCCGACCGCTATGACGTGACGGACGGCTACGTCCGCGAGGCGGCGGGGGGCATCACCATCAAGCTCCAGTCGGCGGACGTCAAGTGGTTCGACGACTACTACCTGAAGCTGCGGCCGGACAACAACCACCGCAACCCCTGGTTCCCCGAGTTCTGGCAGCACCGCTTCCACTGCCGGCTCAAGGGACACCCCCAGGAGAACCCCAAGTACAACCGCACCTGTAGCAGTGAGTACGGCATTCCTACCTTCAGTGAGTAAACCCCCTCGCCCCCCTTTACGCCGCCGCCGCCCGCCGCCTGTGTTTCCATGGTGTGAGGCGTCCGGCCTTCTGCGTCCGCTGCTGTGGCTGATTCGGTGGACCGGCTCGTGTTTGGTGATGTTTCTTTCTTGTTTGCCTGCTTGCCAAATGTGTTTTTAACTGTTGGTAGGATAGGGAACTCCTATCAGGCCAAGAGGCTTCTAAGTGTAGGGGTGTAGGACACTATGGGAGGTAGAGGTGCAGCAGGGGAACAATGTTGAGGAAGTACCTTTGAAGTCCACGAGAGTAAGGTTTAGGGTTGTAACACTCCAGACTCCTAAACGTGTACGGTAATTGTTTTATCTGGGAGATACTCGTCTCATGGCTCACTGGTTGAATCACTGATGTGGATCATAGACCAGTCCTAATATGGAATACAATATCACAACATCAAGACACACATATATCATTTAAGTTGCAGTTAAGTGGTAACAGGCCGGCACACACAGAAGCAGACACAGACAGACACACAAACATTCACACAGACACACAGACACAAACAGACAGACAGACACACAAACGGACACACAGACCCACAGACACACACACAAAGACAGACACACACACAGACCGACACACATACAGGCCGACACACATACAGACACACAGAAAGGCACACAGACAGAAACACAGACAGACACAGACACACAGATGCGCCGATATCAAACACGTGCAACCACTGAGTCAGACGTGTAAAACAGGTGCTTCGACCATGGCCAATTATGGCGCCAAACTGCTCATCAAAACAAAGAGAGAGAAAGAGGTGGGGGGTGAGAGAGGGAGGAAAGGAGGGGATTGGAAGTGAGGCAGGGGGGTTCGGGGTGCGGTTCGGGGTGGGGGTGGGTATCTATTCGCTGTCAACAAAATAGGGTTGAGAATCATTTGCATATTTATGCGAATGCTATTTTAATAACAGATGATAATGAAAACCATGTGTGAGATCATCAACATACAAAATACATACACAAACACCAACCCACGCACATGCACACACACACACACACACACACACACACACACACATACACACACACACACACACACGTCACCTGAGCACATTCTCTTTCTTATTTCTTCCGTTGCCCTCTCTGTCTCTGTCTCTCTCGCTCCCCCTCTCTCTGTCTGTCGCTCTCTCTCCCCCTCTCTTTCCCTGTCTGTCTCCGTCTCTCTATGTCTGTCTCTCTCTGTCTCTCTTCCTCTGTCTCTCTCCCCCTCTTTGCGTCTTTGTCTCTCTCTCCTTCCTTCTGTGTTATTCCATCCATTCATAGTCCAAACGGTGTGTGAGTGCTGCTTCAAAGGAGCTGCTGCACTTTAATAAAAGAGGGCATCAATTGCAAATGAACAGAGACAGGAGAGGGCAGAGAAGATAGATGAGGGGGCGGAGAATTGAAGGAGGAAAAGATACAAAATAAACAAAGGAGATGGACTTGTAATGTAACAGTAAGAGAAATACTGATTTTGTTTCAGGAAGGAAAAGTGAAGTGGAGAGTTGTTCTGATGGTAGTGCTTGTTCTTTTCATCCTTCTTCACCTAATCCCTTGCCCCCCTCTCCTCTCTCCCTATCACACACACACACACACACACACACACCCGTACAGAGCGCGAGTCTCTTCGCCAGCAGTATGCCCAGGACACTAAGATGGGGTTTGTGATAAACGCCATCTACTCCATGGCGTACGGCCTGCATAACATGCAGCAAGCCCTCTGCCCCGGCTACCAGGTGAGCAGCAGACGGAGCTTGTATGGACGGATGGATTATTTGATGGGTGTAACTTTCGTCCATAAGTTGTCCGCAAATACGGGCGACTGATTAAAATCTGTGTGTGATGATTGCCACGGTGTGTTCAAACGATGAAGTGAACCTTCTCCGTTGCTGCGCGGCAGGGCCTCTGCGATGCGATGCGACCCATCGATGGAGCCACACTGCTGGATTTCCTCATGAAAACCAACTTCACAGGCGTGTCCGGGGAGGGGATCCTGTTCGACGCCAACGGAGATTCACCTGGCAGGTAGGTGCTCTAGGCGGGTAGGTGGACAGAGACGGGGGAGACGGTTGATGTCGTTGAAACGATGCGGTAAGGTTAACGGCATGGAGTGTTCCTGCTGTACAGGATTGTTTTCAAGTGTGAAGTTGACATTTGTGCTCTGGAATGGGGCCGGTATCTTGTTGACGAGAGCCTAAAGACCACACCCTGTCCTTTGTTCTCCATTCCTTCCCTTTGACCCGTGCGTCGGCTTGTCCCAGGTATGAGATCATGAATTTCAAGAAGATGGGCAAGGACTACTACGACTACATCAATATCGGCACCTGGGACCGCAGGGGCTTGAGGATCGACGACGACGAGGTCTGGGCCAGCAAGGACGCCATCCTGAAGTCTGTGTGCAGTGAGCCCTGTGATAAAGGACAGATCAAGGTAACAGACGAGACACCAATTGCAGGAGGATCACTATGTACGCACATACTTACCGACTTAAAGGCCTTATCAAACCAAAGTCGGTGCCTTTAAGCGACCTTTATAAGTAAAATCACAGTTGGCAGTCAATCCCGTGCTATGAGATACAGCCAACAATAGAGCAATGGAATTGGACTAAATATGGCATGTTGGCCGCTGTTTACCAGAAGGAAGAACAAATATAACAAATAACAAATAATATAACACATACCTGCATTGAATAATTGTATTATATAGTTTGGCCTTTATGTTGGCATTGAAGTAATTAAACTATAGGTTTACCAATTTGGACCTAAGAGACTTTTTTTTTGTGGGCATAGTTACATCTGGGGGGGAGGATTGTCTATTGGTTAGAGTATCTGAAATGGGCAACTGAAATGTTCTGGGTTCGAACCCCAATGGCGGCGGGCTACCTGCCCCTACCTACTCAATAATAACAACAGAAAATCCAAGGGTCACCTTGGATCAAAGGGTCTGCAAAATCACTGAATAGTAAATCCATCCATGATCGGGGTTGTATTCATGGATTTGTTGGCACAACAACTGATTTGGTCAAATTCAGAAGAAGAGGGTTGGAACGACGACATTGTCGTGCATGGATGTGAATGACATCAGTGTGTGTGTGTGTGTGTGTGTGTGTGTGTGTGTGTGTGTGTGTGTGTGTGTGTGTGTGTGTGTGTGTGTGTGTGTGTGTGGTTGGTGTCTGTGTGTAACCGTATCCCGCGGCGCCCCCCCCCCCCCCCCCCCCCCCCAGGTGATCCGTAAAGGCGAGGTGAGCTGCTGCTGGACCTGCACCCCCTGTAAGGAGAACGAGTTTGTGTTCGACGAGTACACCTGCCGCGCCTGTGAACTTGGCTCCTGGCCCACCGACGACCTCACAGGTGTGTTATTGGCAATGTGTGTGTGAGTGTGTGTGCGTTTCATGGGTTGTATATCTGTGTGCATGCCTATGACCATTTAAAGGTCCCAGGCAGTCACCGGCTAAATGCGGTTTATCTGAACAAAAAAAGAATCGTCTAGGCTATTATCGCAATCAGCGTACCAATTATGTAAGCAGGGAAACAAAGTGAGAGAGAACTAACTCCTCACCTCCTCCTCCCCCTCCCCATCCTTCCCTTCCACCTCCCTCTAATTAGTTTTTGACATGCTCAACGCTATTCTACTCATTCTGCATCAGCGGCAGCGTCTCACGAAAATACGTTTCCAAGGCGATTGGACTTCCTATTTCCCCCCGGTGGCTGCGGCCCGCAGCCGCTGGCTACAGCTCGGGCTACAGCTCGCGCTACAGCTCGGGCTACAGCTCGGGCTACAGCTCGGGCTACAGCTCGGGCTACAGCTCGCGCTACAGCTCGGGCTACAGCTCGGGCTACAGCCCGCGCTACAGCCCGCGCTACAGCTCGCGCTACAGCCCGCGCTACAGCCCGCGCTACAGCTCGCGCTACAGCTCGGGCTACAGCCCGCGCTACAGCTCGGGCTACAGCTCGCGCTACAGCTCGGGCTACAGCTCGCGCTACAGCTCGGGCTACAGCTCGCGCTACAGCTCGGGCTGTAGCGCGAGCTGGCTGATTATCCCTGTCTGCCGGGCGGCGTGATTAGAACATGAAGGGAACAATGAGGCTGACGCAGGATCAGCTGCTCGACTAGCTACAAAAACGACCATCGCAGTGAGAACGAACGGCAAGAAACACAAAAACGAAACAGCGTGTTGTGGACAAGGATATGGTCAACAGTTGGAGGCGGAAACGGAAAAGCCACCCACAGCCAATTACAAGGGAGGGGGATATGTCTGGGTGCATCCATGAATACATCGCTGTGTGGTCATTAGAACAGCCGTGCGTTTGCCCATGTTTTATGTTGATGGATGGATGGATGGATGGACGGACGGACGGACGGACGGACGGACGGACGGACGGACGGACGGACGGACGGACGGATGGATGGATGGATGGATAGATGAATGATAGACAGATGGAGGGATGACAGGGAGACAACCTTAGTTTTGGGATGGAAAGAGTATGGCAGCCTCTGTGAGTGTAAACAGCAGCCAGAAGTAGATGGTGTAGATAAAAGCCAGTGAAAGAGAGAGAACAACAGAGAGGAGATATTAAGAGACTAGTAGATGAGGAGAGAGAGAGAGAGGGAGAAAGAGAGAGAGAGAGAGAGAGAGAGAGAGAGAGAGAGAGAGAGAGAGAGAGAGAGAGAGAGAGAGAGAGAGAGAGAGAGAGAGAGAGAGAGAGAGAGAGAGGGAGAGAGAGAGAAGGAACGAGGCGTTAGTGAGGTGAGAGACTAAATTAGGTTGTGACAGAAGCAGCAGGCATGAGAGCAGAGCGGGGAGGATTACCTCTGGGACTCAGCGCTCTCGCTGATCAGGGAAGCTCCGCACACACTCTGAGCTCTCAGACCCTTTGAGGGAGTACTGAGACAAAGCCTCAGATGGACTAAAACCTCTCGTGAGCTGCCCCCGCAGATCTGACCAGCTCTTAGGACAGATAGCCAATAAACCCTAAAGGAGAGGTATAAAGTTGTACTAAATCACTGAAGGTTGGTGTGTTGCAACAAGGCAAACGTAGCACTTATTTCAAACTTCAAAGTGTACATTTTTGTGATGATGAATGCAGAACATTTTATGGCAGTCTTTAAACTGGAATCGGTATTTAGTAGAACCTCGGACAGGATGTTTCTTGTTATGTATTCAGCGTACAATATAAAACCAAGCCTAGATTCCAAAACCAATGCAAGCCTTTATATTATCCCACCTCACCATGGGAGATTTCATCCAAAAATGTCCCTGGCACCCTGTCTTTATATCTTTATTCAATATAATGTTACCTACCAAACATGCTGCACAGCAGCACAGCTTTGCAATTTCCTGAAACAAAACAACCTCCTACAATAGGAGTGGCTATGATTTAGGTCCCAGTTTTATGTGTCTTGTGTTGCTGCTGCTGCTACTTCAGTATCAATGACTCAACCCGGCTTGTGGTTCAGCACTCAACTGCCTTGCCTGCCTTTATGTCTCCCTCAACTCTGTTTCAATTACAGTCACCAAACACTGTTTATCTCCCTAATCACATCTACATCACCCATTCAATAAAGCTGATTGATTTTAAAAGACTTAAACACTGATATACTGCCACTTAAAGTGCCCTTGCCACGCCTTACAGTCTGCTTGTATATGTGTGTGTGTGTGTGTGTGTGTGTGTGTGTGTGTGTGTGTGTGTGTGTGTGTGTGTGTGTGTGTGTGTGTGTGTGTGTGTGTGTGCGTGTGTGTGAGTCAGAAAGAGAGAAAGACGACAAAAGTATATTATAATAATAATAATAATGCATTGAATTTATATAGCGCTTTTTCCTAGACACTCAAAGACGCATTTACATTGAAGGGGGGGACCTCACTCACCACCACCAGTTATGTGTGTGTGTGTGTTAGTGAGAGAGATTTAGTATCAGAATATGGCAATGAAAATATATTCAGTGCTTGCGTAGTTGCGGACCTACATGCGTGAGTGTGTGTGTGCGTCCGTGTGTGCGTGTGCATATGTGCACATTAAGCGTCCCCGGTGTCGTGTCTGTGCTCGGCCAGCCAGGTGGTAATTCTGGAGCTTATGTTACGGTGGACGGTAATTACATCTGTCCCTTTAATTAATGCCACTTCATCATGCCCTACCTCCACACCGAAGACAGGGATGGAGAGGATGGAAGGGGGGGGGGGGCACCAGAGAGAGACGGATGATGGGGTGACAGGGGACAGGAGAGGCGTGGGCAGATAAATACAGAGTAGCAAAGGAAGACAGGGGGGGGAGAAGAAGATGCACGCACACACACACACAAATGCACACACACACACACAAACACACACACACAAACACACACATACTAAGATGCCAGCGAACACATGCAAGCAAACTTATGCACACACACACACACACACACACACACACACACACACACACACACACACACACACACAAGCACATGCGCACAGTGCACACACCAAACCCACTCCAAAGGAGCTGCTGAAACTAAGTGCCGGATGAGGGATGACTAAAATCAAGAAGTACAGCATAATGGAAGGCAAAGAGCAGGAAAGGAGGAACTGTTGAGAGACAGGAAGGAGAGATGGAAGGAAGTAGATAACGATAGAGATAACCGTTTGTTAAAAAGATGGAGATGGGATTTTTGCGAGGGGAGTGACAGTGAGTGAGTCAAAGACAGAGAGCTAAAAGGACTGTTTAATGTGGGCTGGAGGATCAAGAATAAGACCTGCTGTAGAACAACCACTTAAGAAGAATCGTATTATCCTCATGCTTTGTGCTCACCCTTATTACACTCTGAAACGACAATGAAATAAGCGAGAGCGAGACAGATGAATGCAAAGAATTCATAGAACTTAGGGTTTACTTGTTTGATTGATGTTGCTGTCCCCGCCCATCAGGCTGTGATCCAATCCCAGTGGAGTATCTGCGCTGGGGGGATCCTGAGCCAATCGCTGCCGTTGTCTTCGCCTGTCTGGGCCTCATGTTCACATTCTTTGTGACGGCTGTCTTCATCAGGTATAATCCCCCTCTCCCATTCTGTGCACCGTCAGACACATGAATACTGTCCCTTGAGCAACACACTTTACTTTTAACTGTTGTCGCCAGAACATTGGCCTCATGGGTATCTGTACCCTGCATGCTTCTGGGGGAATGAGAGGCAGTAATAGTTTTGTGATTCATGGTAGTGGCTAGACAATAGTAAAATAGCATGTTTATGTGATCATACAACTCTTTTTTTCGTTGTATATGTTTAAACAAATTTCTGTTTCATTGCTGGTCTCGATCCTCCTCTGTCCTCTTCTAATTTGTGTTTAAAATTAATTGTATTGAGCGTGTTAAAGGATTTGGCCTGTTGGCTCTATGTCCAGATGTAAATCGAATCCGCCAATATCTTTGTTCAACTCACCTCCTCTGATGGTGTCGGCACGCTCCCAAATGTGTTGGCGAGCCTTTCAGATCCATTATACTCCAACAAGTGTTAAGCATCTCCCATAGCCTCTTTGTGCGTCCAACACAAATAAGGGCACACAAACGGCCCTGGATAGTTTTTTTTCTCCAATAGTGCCCGCAAACAACCAAATCCACAAGATACTGTCTTTGTTTAAATGCTTGGATTCTAAATTCTGAGTGAAGACCTTGGCTGCATCACATGCAGAATGATCATTCTGAATTCTGCAGTGTAGAGTGTAATTTGAATAAGTTATGAGGGTGAGTGTTGGAGGGAGTGTTCTCAAACCGATTGGAATGCAGCCTACGCATTCACACTGCTCAGTTCTGGTTGTATGAATGGAGGAGGAACGAGACTGTCAACTGAACACAAATATTTTCCCCACTGCATTGCAACCGGTGGGTTGGGCGTGCGCAGCGACCCTGAAATCTCAGAATGCTAATGTTGCGTTCAGATCAGTTAGAAAAACACACCCTTGCAAACTTGCCCGTGCAAGTTATTTGCATTTTGCTTTGCACTCAGAATACAGAGTAATCACCTAGAATAATGAATAATGCCTATTACGCTGACGATTCTAATCGTACAACTCAGTCTCTAAGTCTGTGAGCATGCTCAGTGGCACTTTAACACAGAAACCAAACTTCTGGATTTGTTCATTTGTGGGCGATATTGGAGAAAGCCACCCAGTCAGGGCAGTTTGTATGCACTTACCTTGGTTGGACTACAATTTACCTTGGTTGTACAAAAATATACATTTTTGATTGCTGATGAAACACTAGATTGGAACATAATGGATGACAATTGATCGCCAACTGTCCGGTTGTGGAACACTTCTTCGAGTGGACAGGCGGGGAGATTAACAAAATGAAAGGTTGATTTACATCTGCTCATAGACAATGTCAACAATCAACCTGGGCTCTTAGCAAACCTGCCAAATCATTTTAACACTTACAGAGTTAATATTCATTTGTTTAATCATACATTCCTGTAATTATTGTTATTATAATTATTATGATTAAAAGCAAGAGGCCATTTGCTGTCCACGCGGTCCCAATAGTCTTGGGGGTACAGCTCTAATGCGTGTGTCCACGGCCCCAGGTTCAGAGACACCCCGGTGGTGAAGTCCTCCAGCCGGGAGCTTTGCTACATCATCCTGGCTGGGATCTGTCTGGGCTATCTGTGCACCTTCACACTCATCGCCAAGCCCCACGTCATGCACTGCTACCTGCAGCGGCTGGGCATCGGCCTGTCCCCCGCCATGAGCTACTCTGCCCTGGTCACCAAGGTAACCCCTCGCCATAAGGGCGGAGCTCTGCAGTGTTTTCGTCACGCTATGGCCCATGATGGCTCACGTTAGTGTCCTTATCCCTATTCAACGCATGTGTGCCTTCTGCAGACCAACCGCATCGCGCGGATCCTGGCCGGCAGCAAGAAGAAGATCTGCACCAAGAAGCCGCGCTTCATGTCGGCCTGCGCCCAGCTCATCATCGCCTTCCTGCTCATCCTGCTGCAGCTGGGTATCATCGTGGCTCTGTTCCTCATGGAGCCCCCGCAGGTAGGGCTCCGCGCTCTGGAGGCGCTCAGCATGCCGACCAGACAGGGATGCCGACCAGCCTGGTTTAAACTCCTCAGTAGGCTGAGAGGGTCTGCGCATCTAAGAAGGTCTGCGACAGAACCAACGCAGATTTTCATTGAAGTGCTTCAATTTACTCTCCAGTAACTAATTCACATAAATGTGTACATAAGAAGCAGTGTAGCGTTATCTTAATCCCAACTTTTCCAGCAACGAGTTTTAAATAAGAAAGGGAACCGCTAGAACGCGACTCTTCGAGACGGGTAGAAAAAAATGAAAGAAAATCCCAGTGATTGACAGATTGACAGTAGTAGGTTAGGTTATTTATGCAGCATTTATGTGGCCTGTCCTCTCTGTTGTCTCGTCTACATTTCTGAAAGCATCACTTTGCGTGAATGCTATCATCAGAATTTACATTCATGATGCATCTGGTTTCGTGATACTTATTTGCTTGGATGTTGTTGCTTAATTGCCTGCATTTGCGCGGATGACACAGTCTCCTCTCAAAAATGAAAGTGAACCACTACTCAGCTCTCTGTGTCGGTGACATAGCAGGTTTTTGGGGGATAAGCGTTTAGTTTATTTTTAGGTTGCTACTGCAAGGCACAGATGGACAGTCTCGCCATTTCAATTTCCCGTGGAAGTGGCCCAATCCTGCTCGGCTCCGTTATTCTTTTAGACTCCCAATTGATTGGCTGCCAGTGGATTTCCAAGTTGCCAGCCGCCTCTCAGGGGCCGCGATATCAAGGCAGCACCATCAAGTTGCATTAGCTCCGTGCCAGACCCTCTGTGCTAATGCCTGTGTTGTGCTGCCTGTGTAAATACTTTAGAAATATGCAAATCAGAGGGCACTCTGGTTGACACAGCGTGGTCACGGTGGCAGATAGAAAAAACAACACACCGCCAGACATGACAAACACAAACAAAGCCTGTGATGTCAAAGTGCTATTTCAGGACTTTTTCACTATTTGGTAATTTAGCAGCAGAGGCTTTCATCCAAAGGGACTTGCAGTGATTTATCTGAGCTGCACGCCGTTAAAGAGAAGGAAGGTGTTGTGCGCCTCACATTGGAACCCCTGCAGGTAACGACAGCATTAGACTCTCCTGCTGCCCGTGCTTCTGTCTGAGGACATGTGAGTCAGTGTGGTGCTGCTGCTGTCCCCAGGTGATCCACGACTACCCCAGCATCCACCAGGTCAACCTGATCTGCAACACCACCAACCTGGGGGTGGTGGCGCCGCTGGGCTACAACGGCCTGCTCATCCTCAGCTGCACCTTCTACGCCTTCAAGGTACCGGCCACACGGCTCCTCGCTATGCCCTCACTGGTGGTAAAGGAATGCACAATGGGCTGTCGGATATCCATCCAGTTAGCGGGTGTTGATTCAGGTATAAGGGTTTGGTCTCCCCAGCGGGATCCGGTACGTGGAGACGGGGGGCTGGGTATTGTATGTCTATAGGGTGCAATGAAAAACATCCTAGAGACTGAGTGTGTCTTTCTTCTCCTGATTTATTTCCTTATGAAACAGGATCAGAAAGGACTATATGATCCCCCGGGATTTTAATTAGATTTTTACAAACGCAACAAAGCACATTAGCCCGATGAGTGTGGGTCCAATGCAGGCTTCATAAACCTGGAGGAGGGAGGGGTTTTAGAGAACCGTTGGGATATTACTGCCTGGCCAGCAGCAGGTCTGTCAAGGAGACAAAGCGAAATTGATTTGATTCGACAAAATAGCTTGTACACAGACTCTGCCGGAATGTTCCGCATTCAAGAGTTGAATAATATTGCAGTGGAAATGAGCGAACGCGGTTCATTAATGTGTCTCAGAGTTCAGTCTCTGTTGTCGGTGCAGAGCGAGGGAGTGATACAAAAAGCACAACAGGTCACAACCCGCCGTGCCGGTGAAGAAGGAGTCCTAAGGGTCATTATGTTGCACCGGTGACTCACTCACCACCTTCCCCATCGCAAGCACACCACTCACAAGGCTCTCTCCCCGCGCAGACCCGCAACGTTCCGGCCAACTTCAACGAGGCCAAGTACATCGCCTTCACTATGTACACCACCTGCATCATCTGGCTGGCCTTCGTGCCCATCTACTTCGGCTCCAACTACAAGATCATCACCATGTGCTTCAGTGTCAGCCTCAGTGCCACCGTGGCGCTCTGCTGCATGTTTGTACCCAAGGTAGGGGCTAAAATGGGGGACTATTCGGTCAAACTTGGAGTGAACCTCAACCCCCGGGGCTTTCACTTTGATTTGTAGGTTTTCCTAAATAGTGCTTCAGGGTTTGAGGTTCAAAGCTCAACTTCTATGCTTTGATGTTCATCCACAACTCGCCTTTACTCCTATAATCTCATAAACAAGTACAGGTGTTCCTTCCACCAGAGTGCTACCTCTGACCGTCTCGTGTTCCAGGTGTACATCATCCTGGCCAAGCCGGAGCGCAATGTGCGCAGTGCCTTCACCACCAGCACCGTGGTGCGCATGCACGTGGGCGACGGCAAGTCCTCCTCGGCCGCCAGCCGCTCCTCCAGCCTGATCAACCTGTGGAAGAGGAGAGGCTCCGCCGGGGAGACGCTGAGGTACGGCCGCGTGTCCGTGTGTGCATGCGGCGTGCGTGCGTTTGTGTGTGAGTGAGTGTGTGCGACGTGCGTGTGGGTCTGCGTGCCTGCATGTGCGCGTGAGTCTGTGCATGCGTGCTTGTGTGTGCGTGCGAGTGTGTGTGCGTGCGCTCAAGTGTGTGGGTCTGTGTGTGCGTGTGTGTGTCTGTCGCCTGTAAAATGCAATAAAGAAATTGAACCTCGTTTATGGCAGGTCAAGGTCTGGTTAGATCACAGTCGATGGGACCATTTCAGTAATAGCCCCATTTTGGGAGCACATTTAAGGTGTGTGTGTATGTGTGTGTTTGAGTGTGAGGGCTGCTTGTGTGTGCGTATCTGCGTGTGTGCGCGAGCATATGTTGTAGCGTCCATGAGAGTCATTCTCCACGGCCGACCCAGAGAGAGAGAAAGAGAGAGAGAGAGAGAGAGAGAGAGAGAGAGAGAGAGAGAGAGAGAGAGAGAGAGAGAGAGAGAGAGAGAGAGAGAGAGAGAGAGAGAGAGAGAGAGAGTCTTGATGGTTGCTGTGACCCTGAGGTGAACTGGTGACAGAGTCCTCATGGAGGCAGGAGGGAGAGGAGCAAACCAGAGAGAGTGTGCAAGTCAGGGATGGGAGAGCGTCATGGTTAAACATGACAAAGGAATAAAAGGGGATCAGAGTATGTACTGAGGGAGAGACTCAGTGGCCTGCCTCCAGGCTGTCCACCAGTCATCTGTAGAAGAGACTCCCTGATGGAAGCCCACAGAGGGAGTGACCTGCTCTGGCTCATCATACTGGGGGACCCAGGCTTTCAATCAGGTCCTCATCTGTCAGGATCAAGATCAGGGTCAGGATCTAGATCTAGTCCCTCCATCTATTTTTCTGTCCTGTGTGTGTGTGTGTGTGTGTGTGTCAGTGTGTGTGTCAGTGTGTGTGTGTGTGTGTGTGTGTGTGTGTGTGTGTGTGTGTGTGTGTGTGTGTGTGTGTGTGTGTGTGTGTGTGTGTGTGTGTGTGTGTGTGTGTGTGTGTGTGTGTGTGTATGCACATGAGCTGGCAGGCACTCTCTAAGAGATCATTGTATAATCTGAAGGTTATGTTCATGTTAATCTCTCAGCTTTTCATATTTTTTGGGGACGATCTCAGCTCTTTCAGGAGTGCTTGATTTACATTTGACTCATTTAAAACAGCTCAGCTGTCAATTCAAATAGCAAAACGAAGCATCAGGCACAGGACAGTTGGACATGTATTTTCACAAGCTGTTGCCTGGCGGCTTATCTGCCCGCCTGAGGCGATGGCCACATCCCAGCATCAACCACTGTGGTGCCACGGCCTCACTCCACCCAGGGGAGGGAGAATGTCTATCAGTGCACATCAGTGAGGGTGTCTGCAATGTGTGCATGCATGCGTGTGCTTGTGTGTTTGTGTGTGTGTGTGTGTGTGTGTGTGTGTGTGTGTGTGTGTGTGTGTGTGTGTGTGTGGGTGTGTGTGTGTGTGTGTGTGTGTGTGTGTGTGTGTGTGTGTGTGTGTGTGTGTGTGTGTGTCTGTGCGTGTGAGTCCGTACGTGGGTAATTGTGTGTCTGTGGTTGTGTGTGTGTGTGTGTGTGTGTGGGTCCTTCGGCTGAGTCATTTCAGTTCTTTACACGCCAGTGATGGTGGTCTGTGGTTTAATCAGAGGTTCCCCGATAGATTAATCACACTAATTAACCTGACAAAGGTGAGAGAGAGAGAGAGAGAGACAGAGAGAGAGAGAGAGAGAGAGAGAGAGAGAGAGAGAGAGAGAGAGAGAGAGAGAGAGAGAGAGAGAGAGAGAGAGAGAGAGAGAGAGAGAGAGAGAGGGGGAGAGGGGGAGAGGGGGAGAGGGAGGGAGAGGGAGAGGGGGAGAGAGAGAATGATCAAAGAAAAAAACAGTGGAGCGAGAGGGAGCGTCATTTTATTTTTTTTGTCTTTAAAACAGACAAAAACACACAGCCTTAACACATCCAGCCATCCCACCACTGCCCATCCTCCTCCTTCTCTGACCCCCCTCCCCTCCCCCCTCCAGCTCCAACGGTAAGTCGGTGTCCTGGGCCCAGACGGAGCGCAGCAGCTCCCGGGGGAACCACCTGTGGCAGCGGCTCTCCTTCCACATCAAGCGCAAGGAGAGCAACCAGACGGCCGTGATCAAGCCCTTCACCAAGAGCTCGGAGGGCCGCTACTGCGGCGCCGGGGACCTGCCCCCCCACGTGCCCCTGCCCTCCATGCCCTCCATGCCCTCCTTCTCCATGCACACCGACCCGGGCACCGACAAGACCCTGTACGACCTGTCGGAGGACGAGGAGCGCTACCCCATCGCCTACCGCTCGCAGACGCCCTCGCCCATCAGCACCGTCAGCCAGCGGCTGGGGGCGGGGCTGGGGGAGGAGCCCCCGGTGTTGATCGTGCCTCAGTACGGCGGCGTGCCCGTGGTGGGCGGGGTTGCAGGCGGCGTGGTGGGGTGCGTGCCCGGGGGCGTGGCATGCGTCTCGGTAGGCGGGCCGGCGGTCGCCAGGGGCGACTGTCACGTGGTCGCCGGCGCCGCCGTCGTCCACCCGGGCCAGAGCACCCTGATGGACCAGATCAGCTGCGTGGTGAACCGCTTCACCGCCAACATCTCGGAGCTCAACAGCATGATGCTGACCGCCTCGCCCACCCACTCGCACGCGCACACACCCAACGCCACCGCCGCCGCCGACCCCTACCTCCCCCCCGACCCCTACCTCCCCCCCGACCCGTACCACCCCGCCGACCCGTACCACCCCGCCGACCCCTACCACCCCGCCGACCCGTACCTGCTGCCCCGCGACCTCCAGATGCCCCCCACCCTCATCGCCTACGCTGACATCCAGCCCCTCCCCCCCGTGGAGTCCGGCCGCGGCGGCCTCCCCCTCCACATCCCCCCTCCCCCGCCCCACTCGCCGTACCCGCCCCCTTACCCCGTGCACCAGCACCACCACCACTGTCTCCCGCTGGCCTCCCCCCGGTCCCGCTCCCCCATGCGGGGGCTGGGCGGCCCCCCGTCCCCCTGCTCCGCCGACTCGCCGCTGCGGCGGGCCGAGCTGGAGGAGGAGCTGATGATGGCGCTGACCCCGCCATCCCCGTTCCGGGACTCCCTGGCGTCCAGCAGCGGCTCCCCCGTCTCGGAGCTGGGCATGTATCTCCCGCCGGCGCCCTCCCACCCGCCGCCGTCGCCGCCCTCCCCCCGCTACAGCAGACTGAGCCTGCGGAACTACAGCCAGAGCTCGTCCTCGCTGTGAGGGCCCCGCCCCGCCCGGCCTGCAGGGGAGGGGCCCCGCGGAAACACAGGAGAGCAGAGGAGACGCGGCGACCACACGTCATGGACCCAGCCAGACAGCCGGTGGAGGGGGAGGGGGGTCGCGGCGAGCTCCTCCTGTCCGTCCCCAGGTGAGGGAGGGGGATGAGGGGACGGTGCTGCGGTCATCAGACGGTCACACTGCTGTGTTTGTGTTTACAGTACATTAAGGGTTTTCAGTGAGGTGCACATACCGGACCCTGCCACTGTTTCCTAGTGTTGTCTCTCAAGAGAGGGTGAGAGCGAGAGGAGTTAAACTGCCCCCCCCCCCACACACACACACACACACACACACACACACACACACACATGCACATACATTCACACACACACACACACACACACACACACACACACACACACACACACACACACACACATTCCACCCGATTCCATTGACCTACAGTAAATCGTTTTGTTGTCCGTAAATTGCCAGAAGTGGTTCTCTAGAGCAGTCTAGTGCAGTGATGTTACAAAGGTAGCGGCCTTAAGTGAACACGGCTGACAACTAATTAGAACTTATGTGTCTGTGTATGTGTGCGTGTGCGTGTGCGTGTGCGTGTGCGTGTGTGTGTGTGTGTGTGTGTGTGTGTGTGTGTGTGTGTGTGTGTGTGTGTGTGTGTGTGTGTGTGTGTGTGTGAGAGCATGAATCCATGAATCTGGTGGAAAGAGATTGAGATTGTACAGGTTTCACTAAGACCCCCCCATACACACACATGCAAACACACACACACACACACACACACACACACACACACACACACACACACACACACACACACACACACACACACACACACATACAGACACACACACACACACACATACATACATACACACTCAATAACATAACCTTAAAACATATAATAATTTCAGACCCTGTCTCTAGTTGATCTTTTCTATTCTATCTTTTATTTTTGTTTTACTTAATGCAGGCCATGGATTTGGAACTTTCTTTGAGTTTGGGTTGAATGTTGGTTTCTTGTGGAGCAGAAGGGACCAAATCGTTGTGATGGACAAATGAGGGACAACGACTTGCAGTTCTGATGTCTTTCCTTCTGATGGTAATTAAGCATAGCCAGCAAGAGACGTATTATAGTATAACCAACGTTGTCGTAACAACTTTAAGCAGAAATTGACCTTGTCAGTTTATTTCCTCTAATTTATGTTTCCATTTGTCTTTAAGACATTTTTTGTTTACTTCTTCATCTCTTTTGAAACCAAATATGAAGAGATGGAATATGCGTCATCGTCCTTTTCTTAAGCTAATTATTCCACTTTGAATAGGTATATGCAGGCCCATCATTGGAGTATCTCTGAGCTCCCCAAGTAAAGAGGATACAAGGCTCTGTCATTGTGCTGAGGCGGCCAGATAAAAAGGAAGAAGAAGGGTTAATGTGCTGCACCTGTGTGCCTAGTTACCCCCACGGACCACGGATTCACTCAGCCAATTAATCCTGCCCACACGTCTTTAATTAAAGCAGATTTACATCATTGTCCTGAAGAGAACAGTCTGCCTGATTTTGCCCATGTTTTATTTAAATCGACTGCAGGTCTGGGACCGACGGGGTCGGACAGGCTAGAAAAGATGGCAGCTGGCTTGTGTAATAAAAGCCTCTAATTTATTCAGAATAATAACAATGATGAGTTAAAAAGCATTATTTATCAAGAACCTGGTTTACATGCAGACAGTGAATTTATCCCCCACCCCCCAAAACAACAATGGACGCAAACACAATTATCTCGGTTGTAATGCAGTTATATAAAGGGGTCATTTTCTCCATGAAATATGTTGGGGGAATTGCACAGTGGTTCTGAGACACTTCAGAGAAACGTGGCTATCAATTGTTTTGCAGCGTCCTCAATAGTGGTAAGCTATTGGTTAATATGTTGAAAATACTATCAAGAAATGAAATAAAACAAACACAACCCAATTGAGACACGGTCAAATAACTACACTGCCTGTGACATGGGCTGAAGAGAGCATAGCTGTGCTTCTTTGAATATAATCTAAAGTCCACTCTGTGTTGATACAAAGCAATGATACATTATTCAGCTAGTGAGACTAATTAGTGACTTCTGAGTTTGTTAGCGTAGCGATGCTAGCTCTACAACAGCTGAGCAGAGAACACTATGCCACATTTATTTGTAGCTAATAAGGGCATGCAAAAGAGTTTGTATTTATTTCCTGTATTTTGAAAACGTTTAGTCACGCAGAACATATTGAGGGCAAAAATACTACATAAAGAGGCTTGACATAACACAATACAGATAAATACAAAATTGTGTTAATACAATGAATGCGTAAAATTCCTTTTCAATGGTATTCATTTCACAATAAAATTAATGTTGCTTGAAACAATTTTAACGTGAATACATTCCGTATAAATAGTAGCAATAGTAACGATACAAATAGAAAATACACGCCTCTTTTATGACTGAGAAATTTGCAGGGTTATTCATTCTCCGTCCCTCTAATCACCGCCATGCGAACAATTGATCTGCATGATTGTCACGTTTCTTGCACAGATATCTTTCTTATAAAGGGGTTAGGTCGTATTCAAAATAGCTGTGCTCCAAATTGAAGGGGCATTCAATTCAACCCTACAATTCAGCGCTGTATCTTCTCTACGTTCCACATACATTTTTCGGCAGATTTTAGACACAATTTGAGGGCAAGGGAGAGGGGTGTGTTATGTTGTTTATCCATTTCTTGATCACCCTAAATCTTCTTGATTTTGTTCTTTAACGCTGACTAACAGGCACTGTTTATAATGTGACACGAAAAAACGAAAGGCTCTAATATCTAGAGTCAAAGTCAGCCTTATTGTAAATCACCAAATATGTTGAAGACAAATATAGAACTATCTAAACTCTATCTGATCATTTTCAAGTGAGGCACGTTTATAAAATAACAGACCCCTGTCGACCATCACCATGTAGTGTTAAGTCATGGCTTCCAGGTCACCCACAACATGGAGACTGCTCAACATGGATCTAGATAACACTAGTGTTGTTGTTGTTGTTGTTGTTGTTAAGTATACAAGATACTGCCACCTTATGAATGGGAAAACCTGGCATAGACAGTAGAGTAGCCATTGCAAAGACGCTATTGGTGTTAGGGGGGAAATATCTTGTTTTTGCGTTACATGCTGAGGGTTGTTGTCACTGCCCCACTGTTGATGGTGTTGCTGATGGTGAAGCAGCATGCCTACTTCAGCACTTTAGCAGCATGTTACGAGTCCCATGGGTGGTGTTTGACAGGTCAGCTGCTGCCTCTGCAGAAAAGCCCAGGATCAGCGCTTAGATGTACTGCCATCCGAGCCTCCTCAAAGGCCTCAGTCCTGGGAGAGCCCGTTATGCTAGGAGAAGAACGTGTTACCAAGACAGGCTCTCGGGAAGAAGGGGTATCTGCTTGGTGAGAGCTCGCCTGTTAGGGGACTGTGAGATTGACATTGTATATTGAGAGCCTGTCTTGATAGTGTGCTCTCCCTCTAGTCGAGTGAGTTAATCCCCATTCTAGCAGTACAGCATTCAATTTTGAGGCACTAGTCCAAACAGGTATGATACATTTCGTCCGGAAAAATGGTTCTGCTGTTCTGACTTGGTTTGCAGTCATCGCCTTTGTCTAATTCACAGCAAGCCACATGCCAAGCTGCATCAAGCATTTTGACAGCCTTCTTACAAACCTGAACAAACCTGCACTACTAAATACCTGCAGCTTTAATAAACATAAACACATACTTAGCTCTCATATTACGTTATTTATTATAATTTGGTCAGTATCTACTTTACATGAAAGGTTTAAACAGCTAGCTAGCTAGGACGCGGACCACTGATGAAAAGGTATGTTTCAAAGTCATTGGTAGACTGTTATTATTTCTGTTATTGTCATCCACATACACGTTTTCTGAGGAACATTACACTGGTGCCGCTAATCAGCCTTAGTGTATTCAATGTCCTCCAATAAAGCGGAGGGATGTGTGTTTACCCTGTAAACAGCACTAGACTGGGTCATTGGGTCAGTGTGCAGTCCACCTCACAGACCCTTCTCAAACACTCATAAGTCGTTCTGTTATAATATTTGATCTTGTGCGATTTCTTACTCTCAGTGCTTATCTTAGTGAGAGAGAAAAATAAGTCAGGAAATAAAAAGACAAACCTTCTTGAATAGCGCTCCAAATATTAAGCGACCAAACTGACGAGTATAGTGGTTAAAATTTCAGTTTACATTTTACAAAGCATTCCAGTTTGTTTGTGTGTGTGTGTGTGTGTGTGTGTGTGTGTGTGTGTGTGTGTGTGTGTGTGTGTGTGTGTGTGTGTGTGTGTGTGTGTGTGTGTGTGTTCGGTGTGTGTGTGTGTGTGTGTGTGTGTGTGTGTGTGTGTGTGTGTGTGTGTGTGTGTGTGTGTGTGTGTGTGTGTGTGTGTGTGTGTGTGTGTGTGTGTGTGTGTGTGTTCGGTGTGTGTGTGTGTGTGTGTGTGTGTGTGTGTGTGTGTGTGTGTGTGTGTGTGTGTGTGTGTGTGTGTGTGTGTGTGTGTGTGTGTGTGTGTGTGTGTGTGCCTATGGTTGTGCGTGTATGTGTGCGTCCGTGCATGCGGAAGCCTTGACTCTGTAATGTCTCAAATTTTCTGCATTCATAAGATGGCCTTTGTGTGTTTTGGGGAAGGACCCAGTTCTGCGGAAAGTGCTTTAATCATCCTTATTCACCAAGCCTGAATCTTGGATCTAAATCAACATTCAGTTACCCCACTCAACAGAAGTTTAGGACAAAGATGGCCGCTATGTGCATAAGGCCAAAGGGAACCCTGAAAATAGTTGCAGTATGGATGGCTTATGAATCATCAACCATATTTTTGTATGTGTGCGTATGTCAAGCTGCTTATTGGAATGTTGCTTTTTATATCTACAAGTGGCGTGTTTTAATATGTGATCCAATCAAACAGACCAAAGCTGTTTGTTTGTAAGTAGGCTAGTTCAAGCTCTATGGAGATAGAACTTGAGATTGATATTTTTCCAGTGTGGAGTGTGTATTATAATCACTTGAGAAGACTTGTTCATTCAGAAACAAAGATTCTGAGAGGTTTGATCAGGATGATTGGGGATATCTCTGAGGCAGGTCCGCCTGTCTCTTCTTAGCTTGTTGGATATTTCACACGCAGAAAGGGTGAGTGTCTGCATCTCCAGTATTGCCAGTATTTGTGGAATTAAAGTAATAAAGAAAAAAGAAGGGATAAAAGACCTCAGATGTGACCATTGATGAAGGAGTTGTACCAACCTCAACTGTGATGTCATGCTGGGTGTTGACCTATCCTGCAGCGGCATGGCAGGCTATCAGCCAATAAGGTAACAAGGTGGTTCCTTTAGTGATAGTCCAACGATACACCCTTTTATGCTCTCTGTATTTTCTACATTTATAGACTGTCTTTGGGCTGGTGAAGTGTATATAGATCCCCTCCGACCTCCCTGCCCTTCACAGACACACACACACACACACACACACACACACACACACACACACGCACACACACACACACACACACACACACACACACACACACACACACACACACACACACGCACAGAGCCACATCTGATCCCTATATTGATGAGATTCTATTTTCACTAGTATCCTAAATGTCATTGAGATGAATGTTGCCTATAGAAGTAATGTTTACATTCTTAATGCTGGCCTGAGATAATCGAGGTTATATTGTTTTGTGGTTGTAGGCTACCGATCATTTATGAAGCTTGTAAGAAAACGTTTAAGAAGAGGTGGGGTGGGAGACGATGGTGCAGATCTCACTTTTCCATGTTTTGAGGTCCAATCTGTTTTGTGTTCTAATCATCTTTGGCAATCATTAAAACCACTAGCCTCAATGGAGCAATATACTGTATATAGACATATATAGCCCCAAATGAGGAATCTGGAAGTCATCAATCTTCCTCTGTACTAGTTTTATTTCTTCGGTCGCAGTCTCGAACTGGATACAAACTCGTTGAAAGAGACAGGTTGGAATGGGGAATAAAATGCACACATACTCAAAAAAAGAATTGTGATGACAGCCTTAAAGTACTGTGTAACCCTGTGTTTAAACTGAGCCCCAGGCTCCCGTGTTTTATTGGCTTTTATTTGATCATTAAGTTAACATTAGAACATTATATTTATGAACATTCTCCGCCACACAAGCTTTGACGCTCAGTGCCAACTCTATTCTATGGTTTGTGTTTAATGTTTTTCTTTCCAAGTGCTGACACACTTCTCCAAAGGGAGAGACAAACACTACGCGAAGATAGGCCCTCAAAATGTGTCACATCGACACAAAATGTAACCATGGGAGATTCTCCCCGGAAGATGACACCTTTAACAGGTGTACAACATCACTGGGTGCTTCGTGTTCATGAATGTGATGTGAACATATGGGACGTGACGCTTGGAAGATTAAAGCATCCTAGCGATGCAACGTTGATCCATTGGCATTGTATTAATTTCCTTTGTGCATACAAGACGGACTACAAACCTATTTGTGTTTGCAACATAACAGAAGTATGTTGGGGAGGATAAAGTAGAGATCATCTGTGTTCAGGCAGATGCCGTGTCTGTTTCCAGATCACACGTGACCCAGCGCTCTTTGTGTGTGTGCAGTTTCACGTCCACGCAGAACATGGCTGGGTGTGTCGCTGCACCGGGATTTCCTTTGGCTACGTTTAAGTGTGTTACACGCAAATATTATGAAGTGAGAACAAATTCAAACCACACAGCACGGTATCTGAATACTAACTACTAGGTTTCTCACTGCCCCGCTTTTGTAAATTAAAAAAAATAAGCGAACTTGCTTTTGGGATATTGTAGTGTTTATCAACCCTTTGTGGACATTTGATGGCACAAACTTTCTTTTTTTATAGAACATTAGGGCTTTATCATCAATGTTATTCTGTTTTGACTTTGCTTTCTTATTTGCATAGCTTTGGAATGTAAATTGTTATATAAGTGTGATATTGAATGCTTGACTTATGTTAATATTTTAGTTGTTTGATTTTGAATTCTGTTTTCTAAGATGTAAAAATATAGGCCTCTCTTTGAGAATATAATTGTTTTTTAATAGATTTTTAATGATGAAATGGGTGGTTTAGAGAGAGTTCCTCGATGTTTTTGCCTATTAGGCATTATAATTATACGACCAGATTAAACATACATTCCAAAGTTGCATAAACCTGCTTGTACCTAGTGGATTCTTCAAGAACCAACTGGGCTCATGTGGAGCAAGGAACAACATTAGATTTTTTTTCTTAGATTTAACTTATATGCTGATGTTCTGTCCACAGGGTCTTTCATTGCTTTGAATAAATTAGAGCCCGGGTTGATGTAGAATGAGATGTAGACAAATGTATCAAAGGTATGAGGAATACGATTGTACCTTTCTGCAGCAAAGATGTTTTTGTAAAAAAAGAAATACAAACATCTGTGACATCTGTTACAACATGCAGTAGCCTAAGTGCCACCAGTCAGCTAGAGAGACAGATTTGGCGTTGGGCTTCATGTGTTTGCTTTGAAAGTTCAAGCCTCTATAAATCAGACAAATAAATCTTGCAACAAATTTTTTGGGAAGATAAAACGATAGTCGTACAATTTGATGTGGAAGGACAATATCATAGGGCATGATTAATACTTAACACAGTTAACCCCATTGTGGGGAGGCTTGGATGTCCAGCCAGCGGGGCTCTGATAATGTATTGGCTCCTGGGACCGCAGAGTCAGGAACTCTCGTCAGTCGAGCAGACACACAGCGGACGGTGGGGGGAACGGAGGCAAAAGGGATACTTCTTTGGTTGATTCTGTTTGTTTTTTTGACATTGAAAAACCATTGTGTAAGTGTCCTACAGAGTACCTTTGGAACATTGAAATAATTATTAAAAAATATATGAAAAAGGAATCAACCCTCTTTTTTTTTACTTTGTGTATGAATAAATTAAATGTGTATACTCACCAGAAGTACTCAATGACAGAATGAATCAATGTCAAGCGAAAACTGGTGGAAGAAACTTCAGGATGGAAACATACACACCTGGTTTTCTGCTATGTTATATCAATATAGATCAATAGTAATGATTTTTACTCATTCAGGGCAATGTCATTGGGATTTCTGTTGACTGGCTTTAGATTTTACTTCACCCTGATACTTTTTTAACAACCATTTTCTGCTATGGTACTCTCTGAAATACAAAGTTATTATTTTTTATTGATTTAATTTCATTGAACTAAACAATATACTTAGGGTGGCCCTCTTCAACCAAGCTTTCTGTATTTCTTAGTATTTATTTCACCTCTGACTACCACGTTTGGTCATATACAGTTTAGCAAATGGCCCAACCACTGTACAGCACCACACTAAACAGAACCATGGACAAACTTCAACTAGATGACATTAAAAAAGAAACACTGAAAATTAAGAGGCTGCCATGAAGAAAAAAATTAATTGTTTGAGAACTATCTCAAGCTTGACTGTCCAAAGCAAAGGTTAACATATTCACATGCTACATTTAATGTGGTTGATATCAATTCGTTAATGTCTTTGTCTGTGATTTGCTGTTTCAATGAAAAAAGTTGAGTGACCTTTATTTGTTAGTCATGGGAGGTCATCCATCGGTATGACCAGTCTAAGAAATTGCCTTGTGCCAGGGCACCACTGCCCATGACACAACAGTAGCGGTGAACCC
>NC_044063.1:21240947-21250947 GCF_902167405.1 Gadus morhua
CCAGTACAACCCTTACCTAGACCTTGCATCATCGACAACGACAACAAATATAAACACCAGCGTTTGACGTTTCGTTTTTTGGGTAAAATTTGGAAAAAGTTAGCATTTGTGTCAAACCTGCTCTGGTATTGGAGGGGACACACCAGAAACCCAATACAAATGAAAAATTAAAGAAACTACAGCTATAACACCATCCGTTTCTATACTTTGTGCATTGATGATCCAAATCAAGCACTTAACAAGAGCACAAGCATCACACTAAACACTGGGAAGTAGATTGTTCACAGCAGGGGCTGTGTGCCCTGTGGTGTCTTTGTGGAGCGTTTATGACCTCAGAGGACTTCTGGAGATCAAATCCATGCTGTTCTGAATATTGAACTTGGTATTTGCAAGTGGGCCATAAGCCCAACCACTTCCCTGCAACGATTCCAGTTAATTGCCTCAAAGCAGTTCAACACGTGCGTGTTGAGCTGAGTGCCGTGCTCAATATCCTTAATGTCTTTAATTGAACACTGCATCTGTTCTTTCTGTCATCCAGTACACCGAGCAGGGTGAGAATGTGACCAGCTACTGCGACCAGACCCTGCCAGGCTGGGTCCACGATGTCCTGGGTCACAACTGGGCCTGCTTCGTGGCCAAGAGAGTGGAGCCCATACTGCCCCGCACAGAGGTCAACCCGCTGCAGCAGCACCGCCTAGCCCGCAGGTACACCGCTGATGGTCACGCAACACAGACACCTCACGTCTTATTCAGGCCTTATAGTTGTTAGCTCTTTATTCATTTAGCAGACACTTCCATTCAAACAATCTAGACACAAAGTATAGAGTTTGATACATGTTATTTATGAGCTGGCAGGAGCTAGGCATGAGGGTCGAACTCAGAACCCTTTGGCTGGGCCTCAAGTGATTCACCAGCCAATCTACCACCGATCAAACGCTGATCACGTGATTCAGTGAGCGATGGCACATCGCTTTGGAGTCAGTTAATTGTCTCAGTCTCTGAGACAATTAATCCTTGGCATGCATTTAACTTAAAGGGATACTTCACCGGTGGAGGTATGAAGGTTATATAAAGTAAATAATTCTATGTATTATAAATGTGCAAAAACTGCCCATCTTGTGCTGGGTAATTAGCTCTGTTTGTGTAAATTCTTCCTGGCTATATTCTGGCTCGTACTAATAGACCTGAATGTCCAAATCCAACAATAGATTTTCTAAATCCACTTCGGCTGTTTCAGATTGCAAATTTGTTTTCACGGTGAAGTAACATGGCGGACATTGTGTTTACATCTCGTACACGAGCTCCCGCCCCCCCTCATTCCTTATTGGTGGGTTCACAAATTTGCGGAACCAGTGGTTTGTAGTCCTCGTCCCTTCTAGCAGGCAAGCAAAGTTCTCCCGAGATGACGTCAAACGCGTCATTTGACGTCATCTCGGGAGAAAATTTGATCAGGAAAGCTGGGCCAAGGGAAAACTGAGGGGGGTAAAAAATCTTGGTTTTTATATTACAATAGCGATTTTATAATGATCGAACGCCGGTTCTGAATGGGTGAAGTATCCCTTTAATTCCTATTAATAAGTATCCCTTTAATTCCTTTAATTCCCCAATTTCCCGACCCCTCAATAAAAAAAGATAGGCTGAACTTTTCAGCCTGCATCCCTCTGTGGAACAGGCTGCACTATCACTGTTTTAGCTTTCTTTTGGTTTGTGCAAAAAAAGAGATGTTCCACATCATTCCCACATCCCCATGCTGGTGGATACTATTGAAGTATGTGTGAGCTCATAGGACAGAGCTGCTCCCCGCGGGGTCCCTCTGCTTCATGTGGATCTAACCGGCTGCTCCGCCGATTTATTGGAAGAGGAGGGAGAGTGATTCAGAACAATAATTATGTCTGTAAACGGCATATCCCGACCCTTACGTATCAGCCACAGTACTTTAATGTCAAACTAGTTCCTACAATGTGAAGCAATGGCTTTCTTGAAACCTAGACTTTATAACAGCACTCTCCGCTGTAGCTGGACCTCGTGAGAGGAGGGGATTTCACTTAGAGTGTGTTAGAGGGCGAATACAGTTCTGTTCTCATTTCGAAGTTATGGCATTGGCAGGCTATATCATTACAGGAAGATGTTTCCCTTGCATTCTGATTATTTATGCTGTTTGATTAATTAATTCCCAATGACCCATTCAACAACTTGTTTCACTCTGTGCAGAACTCCAGAAATAAAGCCCTATCCCTAGCACAATCCATAATGAATTAAAGTATATGCCCCCATTGATACTGTGGAACCGTGGCAGTTTCTAATAATTGTTTAATGATTTATAATCCCCTTTTTAAAATGTCACCTTTTCAAGCGATTGCAAAAAAATATATAATATCATAATGTTATAATTGGACTTGTTGACCATTATATCTTCCATATAATATTCCATAATTGGTTTTATCAAGGGTTTGTGGGGCACCGCTGGCTCTACAGACCTTGCTCTCCGGGTTTAAAGGGGTTTGGGCATCAACTGGAGAACCCCAGGCTATGTTTCACTGTGAAATAATCCCTTATTGGGATCAGCCCACTGATCGGTGCATCACTAATGTTATAATGGGTTATTTGGCATTACTATATAATACATTACTAAGGTAAGCAGATCAAATACAGTTTAGCACATGTTATTCTGTAAAATTATTAGCCACAGCTTTTGAATGACGAGAGACATTCTTGATTAGTTTAAATACCAGTCAGGACTAGTGTGGCCATGGCTACAACCTCCTTTCTTTGTTGAATACATTTTTTAATGCGTCCATTTCTGCCGAACAATACTTTTAAGTTCTCTTAATGCGAAGAATAGAACATAATAATCCTCTTATATTTTGATTTGTTCCTGTTTTCAAACAGTTAGTAAGTGCTGAACAGGGTGAATAAAAGCAGATGACATGGCAACCAAACCAAAGTGAATCTAACCATGCGGTCTCCTCTCTCCTCCCTCTCATAGGCTGCTCCAGATGCAACACAAGGTCAACACAGACTTCATCCAGACCATCAACTCTGCGCAGAGCTCCTGGACGGCTGCCTACTACCCGGAGCACGAGAAGTACTCTCGGAAGGACTGGTTCTACCGGGCTGGAGGCCCTGCCTCTCGTGTTCCCGCGTGAGTTCACACAAAGCCTTTTTTTTCATGCAAGCTGGTACGATCCAGTTTTCCAAGCCTGAGTACCCACTTCTGTGTTTCCTGTTCCTGAGGTATACTTACTATTGAATTTGTTCTCCTTTTTTTATTGCAACATTCCAGTTACCATTGGGGTGAGATTACTACATGATTAAAAAAACAACATTTTGTTTTGTCGGCCAGAGACCCCTGGGCAAAAGATTTTTCGCAAAGCTTTCATATAGCTTAAGAAAAAACACAAAAATGTTGTTTCTGATTCCTTATGCGGGACTACAGCACTTGGATGGATGGATGGATGGATGGATGGATGGTGGCAGACGCCAGGGAGGGGAGTGGTAGGTCTGGCAACCTGCTGGCTCCACCCCCAAGCCATATATGGACTTCCTCCCTTTAACGAGGCAAGCCTGGGGATCGTTAAGCAGGGGTGCTTGGGCTTAAGAGGGCGCGCAAACAGTCGTGTAAGGGAAGGAAGGCTAAGGGGAGAAAGGCTAGAGAAGCTAGGGCTAGCAAAGGACTAGCAAAGGACCGGCAGGATCTGTGTGATCGCCTGGCAGCGTGGAACGCCCTAAGGGAGAGAGACAGGTGGAAGGGGTTGGACGGACAATTGTACTATGTCATATAAGAGGTGGATGACCCTTTTCCCACCCTGGTTTCATTTACAAGGTAAATAAACCATTCGGCTTTGGACCTGCTCTCGGTGATGTGTCAGTTTATCTATCCAACTTGGTAGCGTGGTAACCCCACACCCACTGGCCCGCTACAGTATGTATGTATGTATGTATTTTATTTAATTACAATTATATTTAGTGAGTTAATAGCCCACATCAATATTAATTCCTCTTGTGTGTCCTTCTTCCCGTCGCCCCAGTCGGGTTCGGCCGGCCCGTTGGTCCGCCGCGGGGGACAAGATGGCGTCCGCTCTGCCTGAGCACTGGGACTGGAGAGACGTGGACGGTGTGAACTACCTCAGCCCTATCCGTAACCAAGGTGACAGGTTTAACTGGACTTCCAGCTTGCACACTACTATAACTACACACTTTATATGAAATATGATACTCCTAGCTAACATAATGGCCATGTTGTGGTATGAAAACTAGGGGTTAGGGTGTTACATTAAGAGTTAGACTCTTTCTACCCATCTCCTGCTTGTCTTCAGCTGGTAGTAAGCATCCTTTAGCAGGATGCCCCTAGTCCCCTCCCTCTCTGCTCCCACCCTATGTTTCTCCGCCATTGAGCCGTATTGGTTTTCACGCACCTGTGAGTGTAAGATGGATTCCATGAACCAATAACGAAAGAGATGCCTTGATTGGGCAGCATTAAGCCTGGAGGGGTCTGGAGTCGAAGTTGGTTCATAAAATGGCAGGTACAGTCAACTTCATATGAGAGATTAGATGAACAGTGTATTTAAATCAGTTACAGTTGAACGATCGCCATGCAATTTCTAACAAATTACACTCAAATTCTAGCTCTTGAATCTCGCCTTCAGCTGCTTTCGGGACGCACCTCTCTGAAGCCCCATTGGATTAGAGATTCCGCTCAATGGCCAAACGGTCCTAATGAACAGCGATACAGTCTCCTAGATATACAAAAGCAGCCAGTGCTATTGTAATTCTTCCTGGATCACTGGTGCCTAAGGAGCGCTGTGAGAGCCTCTTTTTCTGAGCCTCTGCCAATTAGGGCAGACAGCGGAACGGCTGCTCGCCTACTACTCTGGCCTCCTGCTCGCCTGGCTCGTCTCTGACTGGCTGCTTCCCACTCTCAGAGGGGGTGTGTGTGGAGTTTGTTAAGTGATTTAGGGAACCGGTGGGAGCTAGGAAGCATGAATAGGGCGACCCATCAGTCTACTCCTCATGGGTTACGATGAAGGCCGAATGGTAAACGGCACTCCTCAAGCTACTGTTAAAATTGCTTGTTGTGTCACGTTGCCACATCTAACCACTGGCACAAGTTCACACAACAGCAATAGGGCTTGATAGAACCATGCAGAGTGTGGTAGCAGAATCGAGTTTTCAGTTGTTAACGTTTGAGAAACCAACTTCCATCATCCTTTTTTGTGTCAGGGTCATGTGGCAGCTGCTACTCCTTTGCCGCCATGGGGATGCTGGAGGCTCGCATCAGAGTCCTCACCAACAACAGCCAGACCCCGATCCTGAGCCCCCAGCAGGTGGTCTCCTGCTCCCCCTACTCTCAAGGTAAGAATGCTGTGCAGACTCTCATCAACCAAAGATTCAGTATCTCTTTTACTAGGGAGTCCTGACCAAGACAGCAGCATATAGTTCCACATAAAATATACATTCAAAAACAGACAACATAAAACAGAAAAAGACAATTGGCAATTTAACATCAACTCAACATGATCACCAGCAACGTTCAATATTAGCATATTTGTTACAAATCTTAGTGCTGCATGGTATACTGAATCCAGCATTTTCTGAGAAGATTGGTTCGAATGCAAGTATAAAATATCACCATAATCCAGTATTGACAGAAAAGTTATTTGGATAATTCTTTAACTCACACTTGAAGGGAAACAGCATTTCTTTCTATAATAAAAACCCAAATTTACTTTTCTTCTAAGAAGAAACCAAGATATTTGTAGAATGGAACTCGTTCAATTACTCTTATCTAGTGTAACAATCGGACAAACATCTGTTTTCCTTGATTTTGAGCACATAATTTTAGTTTTGTCAGAGTTTAGTACAAGTCTCAATTTGTGGAGATTCTCCTGAATAGTATTAAAAGTGTTAGGGTTGTGGGTGCAGGCAGGCAGGTAGGACCCAGATGCAGACGGTTTAGGGAAAACTGCACTTTATTTCCGCCGAAAGGCTAAGGCAAGGAGCAAGGGAACACAGGTAACCACAGAGAACACGTAGGACCAACAAACCACAATGACGGCACGAGGGACAAAGGAAAGACAAGGGCTTAAATAACAAACACAAGACACGCAACGAGGAACAGCTGAGACACATTAGGGGAGGGAGCAGTAATCAACACAGGAGGGAAACGCAGGGAAATACACCAAAACACGACACAGACCATGACAGTACCCCCCCCTTAAGGGTCGACTCCCAGGCGACCCACAACAAGCAGAAAAAAACACGAAGAAAGTCAAACCCAAATAGGGTGGGTGGAGGGGAGCCAGGAGGGGGGAATCAAAATAAATAAATAAATGGACTGGGGCAGAGCGGAGGGGTGTCAGGCGGGCGGCCAGAAAACTGCCCCAGGGCATGGCAGGGAGCCTCAGGCGGACGGCCTGGGGGGCAAGCAGAGGCAGAGTGAAGGCGGAACCCTTCAGGAGGCCGGCGGCAAGGACGATGAGGGCTCAGTCCCTCAGGAGGCCTGCAGCGGCAAAGAAATCTGAAGGCCGGCAGCGGCGAAGGCGGAACCCTTCAGGAGGCCGGGTCCCCACAGGAGGAAGGCGAGGTAGAGGGCGGGTCCCCTCTGGAGGAAGGCGAGGTAGAGGGCGGGTCCCCCCTGGAGGAAGGCGAGGAAGAGGGCGGGTCCCCTCTGGAGGAAGGCCAGGCAGAGGGCGGAGCCCCTCTGGAAGGCGGGACCCCTCAGGAAGGCAAGGTAGAGGGCTGGTCCCCTCTGGAGGAAGGCCAGGTAGAGGGCGGACCCCCTCTGGAAGGCGGGACCCCTCAGGAAGGCAAGGTAGAGGGCGTGTCCCCTCTGGAGAAGAGGGCGTGCCCCTTCCAAAAGGTTTGGAAGGCGGGACCCCTCTGGAAGGCCTTGAAGAGGGACCCCCCTCGGGAAGGATTGGAGGGAGGGCCCCGTCAGGCAGGAGCGGAGGGCGTGCCTCCCCTGGACGGTCTGGAGGGCGGGCCCCCTCCGGCAGGAGCAGAGGCCGGTCCCCCTCTGGAAGGAGCAGGAGGCGGGCCCCCTCTGGAAGTAGCAGAGGGCGGGCCCCCTCTGGAAGTAGCAGAGGGCGGGCCCCCTCTGGAAGGAGCAGAGGGCGGGCCCCCTCAGGCAGGAGCGGAGGGCATGCCTCCCCTGGACGGTCTGGAGGGCGGGCCCCCTCCGGCAGGAGCGCAGGGCGGACCTCCTCAGGCAGGAGCGCAGGGCGGACCTCCTCAGACAGGCGAAGAGGCCGTCCCCCTCTGGAAGGCGAGGAGTGGGCACTTGCCGAGGTTGAGGCAGAGCAATACAAAACGGTGTCACCCGCATAAAAATGACACTTTGCTTTGGTTACATTGTGACACAAGTCATTTATATAAATAGTTAATAAAATGGGACCCAAAATGGACCCCTGGGGGACACCATTTTGTAAAAGACCTGTCATGGTCTGTGTCGTGTTTTGGTGTATTTCCCTGTGTTGATTACTGCTCCATCCCCTAATGTGTCTTAGCTGTTCCTCGTTGCGTGTCTTGTGTTTGTTTCTTAAGCCCTTGTCTTTCCTTTGTTCCTCGTGCTGTCATTGTGGTGACCTTTGACAGATCCAAGAATAGCGCAGCACAATATTCTTTAGAATCAATTGCACATATGAAATCATTCAAGACTTTCATAGTGACAGTGCTGTGCTTTTTACGAAAACCTAACTGCAAATCATTTAAGATGTCATTTGTTGCTGAGATTTAGAGAACATTAATTAAGAAATTACTTACTTTCTGTGTGCTGTTTTTTGTGCCCTTTGCTTCGTTGCAATGTTTTTTTCTCCTCTAAGGTTGTGAGGGCGGTTTCCCGTACCTCATGGGGAAGTACGTCCAGGACTTCGGCATCGTGGAGGAGTCGTGCCTGCCCTACGTGGGCGACAGCACCCCGTGCCGGATCCCCCGGTCCTGCGGCCGGCTTTACACGGCGGAGTACAGCTACGTGGGGGGGTTCTACGGAGGCTGCAGCGAGACAGCCATGATGCAGGAGCTGGTGAAGAACGGCCCCATGGCCGTGTCCTTCGAGGTAAGCACACATATATGGCGTTTTTCAGTTGCAGTGGACCATTAATAATTGCTTGCTAATGTCATGGTCTGTCTGTTTCCTTGTCTTGTGTTTCCAGTTTTACTTTGGTATCTGTCTTGTTTCTCCCCATGTCAGGTTTCCCGCCTGTGTGATTACTGCTCCCTCCCCTAATGTGTCTCAGCTGTTACTCGTTGCGTGCCCGGTGTGTGTTTGGTATTTAAGCCCTTGTATTTCCTTTGTTCCTTGTCGGATCATTGTAGTTTGTGGTGAGTTGTGTCCTGTGTTACCTGCGTCCCCTGTGTTCTCGGTGTTCCTTGCCTTTTGCGTTAATAAATGATCCTTTACCTGAACTGTCTGGGATTGGGTCCTACCTGCCTGCCTGCCACCCGCTAACCTTGACAGCCAACTTGTATTACTCAACAAAAAAAGGCCAGATGCACTTAACAGTGTGTCTTAATTTAAACATCTGTGACATCTGGACGTCTGTACACACACACACACACACACACACACACACACACACACACACACACACACACACACACACACACACACACACACACACACACACACACACACACACACACACACACACACACACACACACACACACACACACACACACACACACACAAACAAACACCCATCTCCATGATTCTAAATATAAATAAACAAGCCTGGATGAATCAGCGTAATCACCGATCAGCACTGCCGATCGACCCTGTCTCTGACTTGTCGGTTTCCATGGTGATGATGAATCCCTCTCCTCCCCAGGTGTACCCCGACTTCAGCTACTACAAGGAGGGCATCTACCACCACACGGGCCTGCTGGACGCCACGGGCCCCTTCGAGTTGACCAACCACGCCGTGCTGCTGGTGGGCTATGGCCGCTGCCCCAAGTGCGGCCAGAACTACTGGGTGGTGAAGAACAGCTGGGGCGACGGCTGGGGCGAGAAGGGCTTCTTCCGCATCCGCCGCGGCTCGGACGAGTGTGCCATCGAGAGCATCGCCGTGGCGGCCACGCCCATCCCGTCACTGTAGGGGTGGAGGAGGAGGAGGAAGATTCAGGGTTTAGACAGGTGTGTGTGTGTGTGTGTGTGTGTGTGTGTGTGTGTGTGTGTGTGTGTGTGTGTGTGTGTGTGTGTGTGTGTGTGTGTGTGTGTGTGTGTGTGTGTGTGTGTGTGTGTGTGTGTCCCAAAGTAAGATCTTATATTTTTAGTTGCATCAATTTTAACAAGTGTGGCACTCGATATTTGTGTTAAATATTTTTAGTTTTCTTTTATCACAGACGCATATGGTAGATGTTATTTTCTTTACCTTGACATGTTTCGACGGATATACTTCTTCATCAGAAGGTCACACGGTGTACTAGTGTGACGCGTTCTTATCAGCTGATGTTAACGGAGATGTGATCCACCTGTCAGTTTTTTGACTGGTGAACCACATCTCCTGCTGTCAGTCCGAAGCCCCCCAGGACGGCACTCCAGGTATAGGAGAGCATATATGCTCCCTCATCTCTGTTCATCGTTTTCGGGCTCCGCTTTCTTATTTCAATCGCCTCCTTTATCCAACGGTGGTATCGGTTGTCTTTTATCCTTTGGATAAAGGAGGCGTCACACTAATACACCTGTGTGAGCTTCTGATGAAAACGGAGGTATATCTGTCGAAACATGTCAAGGTCAAGAAAATAACATCTACTAATATATGTTTCTGTGATGAAATAAACAATAAATATTTATCTCAAGTGTAGACACAATGAATGCATACAACTATTGATAGTGTTTTATGTCAGTGTAGACTTGGGGGGGGGGGGGGGGGGGGGGGGGGGTGTAATGGAAGGTCGCTAGCAAACATGTAAACGTCTCAGAGCCGTCTCAAACCTTCTCAGGTGCAGCGATCCTACGGTGTTATGTTGTGTGCCAGGGATGAGTCACAGTCCCTTCACAC
>NC_044063.1:21255947-21260947 GCF_902167405.1 Gadus morhua
AGAAGAGTCCGACACAATCTCCCCCCAATTAGAAAAGAATGGAGGCGGGACCTGTTCCTCTTGCTTTACATCTCAGTAATTTGCTTTTCAAGCAATCATTGTCTCTTGGTTTTTTATCACAAAGAATAGCAAAGTGTGTGTGTGTGCATGTGTGTATGTGTGGGTGTGTGTGAACGCATGATCACCCTTTCTGAATCACCCTGTCCTCTTTTAAGCACACATTTCTTCTATTTCTATTTCCACATCCCTCTCCATGTGTGTTCCTCCTTATCTCCACATAGGCTCGACGCCCATCTCCTTCTCCTCCTTCCTCAGACCAATTACAATCCAAAGTGCGAAGCTATGGCCCATCCCAAACAATCCCTCAAAATGGCTCCTCATCCTACCTCATTCAAAGATTAGACCCTTTCTCTAAACGTGGTGTCACACAATCCTTTATTTTAATGTAATCTGCACGTTGATCATCGACACTATGACATTTTGAATAAGGGAGTCTGATCATTTCTGCATCCAATATTGTAAAGTGTTAAACCGCCTATTTTGATTATATTGACGCGATTCAATTGCATTTATTTAATGAACTTTTTGGCGCAACGCACACAGCCGCCTGATGTCTAGGGGCAAGTCAGGCTCACTGTTATCTTCAATCGATCTACCCACACAAGCGGTGCCAAACACCCTCCCTAGTGAAAATGTATGGTGTCCAATGGGCTTTGGGAGCCTGAATCTCTCACGCAGAGCACCATGGGAGTGGCTGTGTGTGCTGCACTCACATGTTGGAAATACTTAACAATGTGACTTCCTAACTTTGGCATGGCCTGTTTTATAAATAGAATGAATATAACTCTTATTTATCTGATATTCTCTCTGCAACTCATACCCATCATGGGAATATTGCTCAATATTTATAATATACATCTACTACATAAAACAAGAAATGTTCCATCCTTTTAATTTTTTTTATTATATTGGTTTTTGTATATCAACTTTCAATTTTTATTGTATGGCTCATATGTTGTAATATTTGTTATAATATAATAAACCGATCATATACAGATGTACATATGATATATTTAGCCCAAAGTAAAGAGTTATACACTAGAGTTGACCAGTGTTAGACATGTTAATAAAATCAATTAATAAAACCATAGCTTTCTATACAAAGTCTCTGTTTCTCATATTTTTTACTCACTTTTAACTACAGTATAAACCTGGTAGACTGAGGCAGTTTCAGTGTTAATGATTTTAGATCTGGCTAATAAAAAAAACTTGCTTTAAAAAGAAACATGAATTGGGTTGACCAAATATTATTTTAAATGTAGGCTTAAGGTGAAGGTGGAAAATAATTGCCATGCAAACTCGGTATGTCAAATTACAATCTGCTGAACTGAACTCTCTCCTCACATCACAGCCTTGTTCCGAATCTGCTCTACACCTTGCAATCATTCTTTAATGTTTTCGCTCACGTACGCTAGTTGTGTTGTGGTGCTAGTCACCTTGCCCTTGAACTATACACAGTAGCTGTCCGAAGAACTGGCTCAGAGACAAAATGATCAACCACTTTCAACTGGCTTTTTTCTGTTAAATTGCACAGAGCAGGCAGTAAAAAAAACGATGGGGTATTGAAAAGTCCATACAGGGATTTACATTAAAGGAGAGCCTCAACAGACCATAGCATACTCATCAGTGAAATTTAAAAGAAAAAATATTTACATCGGAGAAGGAAGAAAGGTCCAGGCATCAATGACACATTCATATGAAGTTCCCAATATGTTTTGTTTTTTTAACCGTTTCCTAGAATTGATTGCGTTAATGTAACCAATGATATGTCAAGAATACTAGTAGTTATGTCCTAAGATGTCGTAGTAGGACACTCAAACCCATTGTACTGTTTGATGTTAATGGTGTAACAGGACCCAGGCGCAGAGAAAGACAGAGGCAAAAGGCTTTAAAGGTTCTGTGTGTGGATATTGGAGCAGTGTGTAAAGGCATCTCGCGGAAACGACTAGGCAGAAATACAACATCGATCAGTTGTTTTAATCAGTGTATAAACCCATGTAAATAAGAATCATTGTGTTTTTGTAACTTAGTTTGAGAGGAGCGAGTCCTCCTAAACGGAGGCCGCCATTTTGAACCACCATGGTTCTACAGCAGCCCAGAAGGGTCAAACGGCAGAGAATGCGTTTTGGGCATAAGTGAAGAAATTAGTGGGGTAGGTGTTATTCCCTAGCCTAGCATCGCCAGAGGATCCCAAACTGAAATATGTCTGCTTATTCCAACCACGAATGGGTGAAGACCAAACTCCCTCTGGACACCTCTGCACACACACACACACACACACACACACACACACACACACACACACACACACACACACACACACACACACACACACACACACACACACACACACTGTGGTGTTGTAGCCTCCTAAAAGGTTAATAGCTCTTGGACATGGACCTCACTATGCACCAATGCCAAGACGGTAAAATTGTGTAGCGAATAGCAATTTGTGGTCATGCAGGCCTACAGTGTTCATGGTGTGCTGAGAAAGGTACAGAGAGTGATTGGTTGAAGTGATTTCTTTCGACCATGGTGCGATGCAAATTGATGTCATTTTCTGGGTGAAACGAAAATTGTGTGTACAGTCCCATTGCTCCATAATTATCTTACTGCCTTGGGAAAAAAACGCACTGAAAAATTGTGTTCAATGCTAAATTACCTTTATTTATAAGACCTATAGTTATACATTTAAAGACTGAATGCAATTCAGGATTTCTATAATCTATCAATTAGCACTTCGCTAGCCGATGTTGTCGACAACGATTACATAATTTTGGTAGTACCGATAGTTATGATATTATAACTCTAGTTCTATGATTGTAGGCGTTCTTTCAACATTTGGAGGGTACAGCAGGTGGGAAACTAGACGGCTACGCCTACAATCATAGAACTAGAGTTATAATATCATAACTATCGTTCTATTTCATGTAGGCTACGCCGTCTAGGCTTCGCCTTATGGGCGAACGTGAAGCTGCGAGCGGAGCCCAATCAATGTACTCCTGCTGGACCCCAGTCAAGAACTTAAGTCACCAGGGCACACAAGACTCAACAAAGCCTAGGATGTGCAAAACACAACAGCTTAATAAAAAACGAATTCCTCCTAGATCAAGCAAGGCTATGATCAAGAGAAAAAAGTGAGTCTGCAAATACTCCGGCCCCAAAGACTCAGAGTAATACGGTTTCCATACGGTCTGCTACCACCGGGGGCGGAGCTACGGAGTTCGACTCCCCAATAAGGAGCTTCTCTCGTCCGTTTTTTTATTTAAAAAACGGCGGGAGTGCCATACTGGCAGACAAAACCAACTCGTCAATCGGCGAGGCAATAGGAACCCCTCTACTCCGCTTTTCATTTGAAAAAACGGCGGGAGAGAAATACTGGCAGTCAAGTCCAACTCTCCAGGCGGCCCCCTGGAGCGCTGGAACCGGCCTGGACCCCGCTTCCTCCCGGCCTGCTGGTGGGAGGAGCCCGTGAGAATCGCCCCGAACCGGGAACGATTCTCACGGACGGACTGCTGGTGAGCGAGCACCTCCGAGAACCGGGGCCCAAAATGGGCCCTGGACAAGGCTGGCCCCCACTCGTTCCGGAAAAGCGGTGTGAGAGAGCCATATGGCTCTCTGGATCAAAGTGGCCCACGCCATATGCAGAACGGCCGAAACGGCTACCGGCTGGCACAGCTGGAGAATTGCGCTGGAGAAGCGGAAAAACCGTCTCGCGGCCTCCTCTGGGCCGTAAGCCTCCCTGCCAGCCGACAAGGAGACCAGGGCAGAGGAGAGCAGGGCGATGTTGTTGACCGCCGCCGCAGACTGCGAGGCACAGATGAATACCCTGTCCGTCAGGCCGGCAATCTGCTTCTGGAGGCGGTCGGGGGACAGCGGCTTCTCGTTAGGACGCCATCCGGCGCCCGGACAGAGAAGCGCTACCAGGGGAGGCTCCAGGCGAGGGATCCCCCTCGCCTGAGTATCAGCCCACCCTTCCACGCCGGTGGTCAGTGAAGGCCCTCCCCGGGGCCTTCAGAGTAGAGGGGTCGAAAACACTCGCTCTGCATGTCATCCGACATGGGGGCGAGTGGCGGGGCTGGCATAGGGATGCCCTTGATGGCCGCCGCCTCGCCCATGATCTCGCCGAAGAGATCGGCCATCCGGCGCAGTCTCTCCTCCGGGACGATAGTGGCTTCGGTGGAAGCCCTGGAGCGGGAGAACTCGGACGCAGAGCCGGGAAAGACGTCGTCCAAGGAGGCAACGCCGCTACCACGTGTCATATTTTCGTTGGAAGTCATATCTCTTCGTTGATCAGTACAAATTGCTGAAAGAAAAGGGAGGATGAGCGGTGGTTTGCGCCGCCTTATATACACGGTGCCGTGGGAATGTGGGCGGTGCCCACGTTGATTGGTGCATAGTTGAAATTTTTCAACTATGAACATTTTTCAACAACGGGACGAGCCCATAAGGCAAAGCCTAGACGGCGTAGCCTACATGAAATAGAACTGCACCTTACAATGCAGGCCAACGTAGTCCTTGTTGAGGGGTGAGGGGGATTAGTTGCAATCTCAAAAGCCATCTACATGTTGGACTTTTAAGGGTTTTTACGCAGCTGAAAACAATTAATATAATTCCCACTAGAACCATCCAAAAAACAGAACCTTGTGAATAATTTAAAGAGATTAAAAATGTAACAGAAAAGTAGGCTACTCTTGACCAGAACACTGAACCTGGAATCAAGAAACACGGCAGTGGGTCAGTTTGCAAAAGGGAAGATTCAGCCACTGGTGAGAAGCAGAGGGTGTATTTACATTGCACGGATGTGCTGACAGTACGGGAATAATTGCTAAGTGATTTTTTAGTTCTCATTTGAGATGGGCACAGACACGCGCTCCATACTACGGGGCGTGGAAATGGGCTGATTGACGTGGGGAGGAAGCGAGAACGCGCTTCCCTGG
>NC_044063.1:21263447-21293447 GCF_902167405.1 Gadus morhua
TGCCGGTGGTGCGTGCTGTTAAGAGTAGAATGACCACAGAAGTGAAGCATTTCCTGTTGCGCTCCGTGAAGCCCCTCAGCGCCAAGAGCGTGTTGCTGAACGTACCGCTCTGTTCAGACAGAACTCTGTGGAGCGGCAGGGAGCCGTTGACAAGGAGAGAGAGGAGTTCCTCTCTGTGACAGCCACCAGAAGAACCTTCTAATCTACCTTCCCCGAGCAGCACACTGCAGCACGACGGCCCCGGACTGAAGGAGACTGAAGGAGACTGGGGGAGCTTATTCACACTCGATGTGTGTCTGTATACAGGGCCCTCCAGACAGGGACACCTGGCTTAAAGCCTGTCTCACAGTACTGGTAGAAGCAGGAAGTTATGTTGTGCTCAAGTCAGTGAGATAATAAGAAGCATAAAGCAGCTAACTGTGTTTCTTCTGTTAACTGTGGTTATGGTACAATCATAGGTTACTGTGGTATAGGTGAGTGTGTATTTACATGTGTATTTATTCAGGCAATCATTATGGCTTTAAGCAATCATAAAGACGAGAAGGAGCATTTGATTGGAAGATGAAGTGTGACTTCTGATCCTCACTACCAAGTGTGCATATTAGATTTATATCATAATTGATATTTGAATAATGCACACACAGGTTTAAAACACATTTAAAACTGAGAGATGACTACAAGAATTAATACAATTTGGGGCAGATATAAATGAGCTGAATTCTGTGTTTGACAGTATTTTGGCAAGAATTCCCTCCTGACTGGCAAAGCGAAGTAGCCATTTTCAAATCCTCTCTGTCTTCACAGAACCCTGGCAAAGACCCAGTGGACTTGTGTGTTATGCGCTACATATTTATAAAGGATTCTGCTGGAGCTTTTGTACCTCAAAATATCTTAGGGAAATTAAGTCCCTTTTCAATCATTTTAAATGGTAGCGAATTACGTCAAAATTAATAGATAGTAGGCCGGTTTCCTTTTCTTCTGAGTCCATTGGTATTTCACACATACCTGAGTGGTCAGAAATGCCCAACCTCAAATCACTTATCTAAGTGATATAATTCTCTATAACAGGTTTAATTATCTTGTTCAAACTGGATGTTTTTGTAAGCTTTCATTAAAGGTTGGGTATGGAATTCTCTTTTTTGGCCATTTTTGCAAAATAACTTCAATCCTTATCCAAACGGTCGTACTGCACTCCCCCAGATTTTAGGTTGGGTATGGGATTTGCGAATCCCATTCCTGGGATTTGCGAAACGCCAGCAGATTTTGAAAATACACAACTCAAATGGTCCTACGTGAACACAGACGCGCGAGAGCGAGCCATTAGCTAGTTAGCTAGCTCCAGTAGCTACAGCAGGATAACAACAAACAGAAGCTTGCTCTGGGTCATGAGCTTTGAGTACGTGCACGAAGGGGTCGCGCGGGGAGCGGGGGAGGGGGAGTGCAGTACCGACCGTTTGATTGAGGTATTTACTGTCCAATGCCACTCGGTGGGTCTGGAAATCATTGGCTGGAGTTTTTCGAGCCCTGCCCGTTCCACAGATGATTGACTTGTTTAATATTCATGTCAGTACTTCTAACTCAGTGGCTGTAAGTGGGTTATGATAAGGATTTCAAGTAATTTTTAAAAAATAGCCAAAAAAGAGAATTCCATACCCAACCTTTAAAGGTCCCACGACATGAAAATCTCACTTTATGAGGTTTTCTAACATAAATATGAGTTCCCCTACGCTGCTTATGGTCCCCCAGTGGCTAAAACTTGCGTTTGGTGTAAAACGAGCACTAGCTGTTCTGCTCGCCTTTGAAAAAACGGAGGCTCAAGCACGCTGATTTGGAATGTCTTCATTTAGGACGTCATAAAGCATCTAAGCTCCTCCCCTTACTCTGCCTGGCCCGCCCAGAGACGTTGGCCCGCCAATGAGAAACGACCGTGCGAGAGTCACATGTGTGTGTGTGAATACACACACTGTAACGCAAGTGTTTCTTGTCGGTTCTTTGACGTCTCTTGTATTTCCACAACGAGACTGTCGTGGGGGTTATCTGAGCCATGGTTGAGAAGGAATTGGGGGAAAGGAACTTTGGCTTTGACTCGCTGAAGTACATGAACTGCGACATGCCGCCGGTTGCCGCGAGGCACCATCGCCCGGCAGCGGGCAGCCGGCAGCAGGCAGCGTGCGGTTCAGTCTACCACAGGTTGATGTGAAAGTGGAAGAACCAGAGATGTCGCAGAACCCGACAAAGTCGTTTGTGATTCATAATATCGTCTGGAGGCGCACACAGCCTTTGGCCGTGACAATATGTATTATATGATATAGATATCTATGGATTATATGATATTATTTAGATATAGAGCTCCAGGACTGTAACGCAAGTGTTGTACACTTCCTTGTTATTTGGATAACCGTTCTGCCCGCCCAGAGACGTTGGCCCGCCAATGAGAAACGACCGTGCGAGAGTCACATGTGTGTGTGTGAATACACACACTGTAACGGAAGTGTTTCTTGTCGGTTCTTTGACGTCTCTTGTATTTCCACAACGAGACTGTCGTGGGGGTTATCTCAGCCAAGGTTGAGAATGAATTGGGGGGAAGGAACTTTGGCTTTGACTCCCTCAAGAACATGAACCGCGACATGGAGGAGAAAGGGATTGTTGGCGGCGAATGTCTCCCGCTTGAGCCCCGCTGAGGGACCCTAAGCGCTGCCCGGCAACAATCCCTTTCTCCTCCTTGTCGCGGTTCAGTCTACTTCACATTGATGTGGACGTTGAAGAACCAGGAACGTCGGAGAACCCAACACGGTCGTTTGAGATTCATAATATCTTTCGGCCTTGATAATATATATTATATGATATAGATATCTATGTAGGCTATATGATAATATTTTGATATAGAGCTCCAGGACTCCCTGTGAGTTCTAGAATATTTACAGAACACAGCTAAAGGCTGTGTGCGCCTCGCCATTGCGATCATCCACTGTAAACAGAGCGCATGGTACCGTGGCTGCAAGCTGCTCAGGGCCACACCCCCACCCTCCTCCTTGACCCGCCTCGCTCCTCCTCATTTGCATTATAGCTACTGACACCAAAACAGCGCATTTGGGGGAAGCTCAATCAGGGGTGGACTGGGAGAAAAATTCAGCCCCGGCATTTTCTCTCCAGACCAGCCCACTACATTATTAGCACTAGGGGTGGGACTAGACGAACGGGAAGAACCCTGTATATCCGAATAATAGTACAGTTTTTTGTTTTTCAAGTTTGTGTTTCTTGTGCTGCTGAAAAGAAAGGTGTGAAACCCGAACAGGAAGTTAACAGACATCCTGTGGTTGCTGCATCTCCACCCGCCATATCTACTACAAAACCCTTGTTAAATATCACACATGATCCAACGCTAATTCCTCTCTTGCAGTTATTAGTCTGTGACTGTCTTCTTCTTTCGTGTAATTTACTTTGGAACTATCACACAGGGATTGCTACATTCAGCAGCCAGTTCAGTGTCCAGCTGTACCAGGCCTCTACGGCCTGGTACATGTGGGGCCATGTGGGGCGCCAAAGGGATCAAGCAGAGAACCTCTACGTCGTGGTGATCCTATAACGACTCATAGTCGGCTAATCTCAGCAACTCAATTTCCAGAAGGAAGCTATACACACTCTGTGACTGTGAAAATCGTTTGGTGTAAGCCCAGCATTAGTTAAAACCAGACTCGGACAATAATAATAAAATCTCCTGACAAATAATCTAAATAGAAACATATTACAGACAGTAACAGCATTAGAGCTGAAACCAATTTGTTTTAAGGGTGACTCAGTCATTATGAAACCATGAATAGAGAATTAAAAAAAAATTCTCATATACTTCTCATATTCTCATACACGTGTATGTGCACATGTATGTATACATGTGCACATACATGTATATGAGAATGCATATCTATTCAGACCTGTAATTCGGCCTACCTGCATAACTGTTAATTTAACTTAAAAGATATGCAAATGTTTGAAATTAAAATCAATGTGAAAATCTTCAACCAGGAAATAATCATAATCAAACCATTTGCTCTCTCTCTCTCTCTCTCTCTCTCTCTCTCTCTCTCTCTCTCTCTCTCTCTCTCTCTCTCTCTCTCTCTCTCTCTCTCTCTCTCTCTCTCTCTCTCTCTCTCTCTCTCTCTCTCTCTCTCTCTCATCATAGAATAACTTCTAGCAGGTGAGGAAAACCTGTTTGACAGGAGATGATGGTGGCAGAGAATATAAAGAGACATTTATGAATAACCAATTGTCATTTTATCACACATATAGTATGTTTCTTCACATAAACCTTTAAACATACACATATTGCATTCCTCTCACCACATGAAATAGTCATCACCTCAGTAAACAATAAATTAATTGAAAGATTACAATAAATTCAATGGCAAATACTGCAAATTAAACTAATTATTTCCAATAGGTTTACTTGTAATTTGTGCTAAAATTCAAAGTACCTCATCTGTATTTACAATACAGCTTGATTCTGCATCTCTATTTACAGCTCATTAGTCCATGTCAATGTTTACTGTTGCTATGGCAACAAGAGACTGCTAACGTTAGCAGCTGTTAGCTAGCTTAGCCAAATCATCTGAACAATAATAACCAATAATATCACAATTCGGCCTATTTAAACAAAATCAACCACAACTACCAACATTCACAGCCCTCCAACTCTGGGCTAATATGTTGTCACAAGTATGCAGTTAATTAGGTCACATCACATTCAATGTAAAAACGTTTTCTACTTTGTTTTGGACATGTCTCAAAATGTAGCCTAGCTAGCCCCAGGCTAACGTTACTTAGCATATATGCCTCCACTCGCTCGTCTCCTGGCGCAGCAGCACCTGCTGGGGTGTGGACTTCGGCACCAAATAGGTCTGTCAACTTTGAACATTTAACTTCCATCTCCAGAGGAATTAAGTTGCAGTTTTTCGGCGCCACCCGGGCGTTTTCAGCTCCCGCGACTCCGGCCCGCACCATGAGGTCCCGCCCACCCTGGTTTGTGTTGTGATTGACAGCACTTTTCTGCTAGCTCTCTGTAGCCCATTGGCCGGCCCAATTGGAGGGAATTTAGAGGGAGAGGAAAAAATAAAACATAGCGGACCGGACCGGCCCACATTGGGTCAACAGCCCACCGGGACGATGCCCGGTATGCCAGATGGCCAGTCCACCCCTGAGCTCAATGTGCGACTGGCTCGGAGTGGCTGTAACTCTGCACCACGGCTGAATTTCGGGAACGTCTTTGAATACTGTGCTAGTTGCTCACTAATACCTATATTAAAGAATACATAAAAAAGCATGTCATGGGACCTTTAAGAATGGTCTGGCCTTGCCCAGCCCTTTGTTAAGCATTTGCTAAAATGTGGGTGGATGTGAAGATGAATTCAACGAAGAAGTGTATGTAGGAATGTGTAAATGCTCTGCGTCAGTGGAGGGATGGATATAGGAAGAGAGGGGAGGAATGATTGGGGATATATGCCATGCATCGGGGTTCTTTCTTTTCTTTTCTTTTTGCTTCTGTTGAGATCAACACGGCCGCCGAACGTACTGCAGGCCACCGGACTGGTTTCACCAGTCTATAATGCTGTTCCTATTCTGCGTTGTATGGTATCCCTTGACAGGAGGTTTTGCCCGGGATTTCATGGAGGAATTTTCCCAGCAGAATTTTGAACATGTTTAGCTGTGTTGCTGAGGTCACGGAGTGGGGGAGAATGTTCCATAGTTTCCCAGCATGGACAGCAAAGGAGGGTTGAGGGCGTTTGTGTGTGCACTTGTGTACATGAAGTAGGCCTATGTGTGAGCTTGTGTGTGTGTGTGTGTGTGTGTGTGTGTGTGTGTGTGTTGTGTGTGTGTGTGTGTGTGTGTGTGTGTGTGTGTGTGTGTGTGTGTGTGTGTGTGTGTGTGTGTGTGTGTGTGTGTGTGTGTGCGTGCGTGCGTGCGTGCGTGTGTGATGGGTGGGTGGGTGCACCGTGCATGTATGGGTGAGAGTACGTGGGGTGGGACCAAGCGATCGCTCATGTGGTGGCGGCAGTTGTCATGGCAACAGAGCATGTCGTCCAGTGCCACAAGATCCCCGCTTTCCCAGACTTTTTTCTCTTCCCCGACACATCCTGCTCTATCCAGGTCTCTCCTTCATTTCTACTGTCTCTATATCGTTCTCTCGCTGTCTCACTTCCCTCCTTGCAGACTTCAACACAATTGCAATGGAGCATTTACCACAACTAGTGGTGAAAAATAAGTTGTAGGCCTACGTGTTTCCCCACATATATTCAGCAAGGGCGCCCCCCAGCGGCCAGTTTAGGATTTTCAGCGTGCTGTGGTTTCATGGTGTGGCGCTCTCCAGTGGGATTATTTCGATACCGACACAAAACCGTAGCCTACCAAGATGAAGATACAATCAAAATATTGAAATTCAGTGTATTGACTTTATATCAATTGTAAATCAGAATTTACGCCGTAGTAGCCTCATTCCAAAAATAGCAGGCAGATAGACCGGGGTCAATTGTAACATTCTGTCTAAAGCTAACCTTACATTCATTTTACTACAGGTAGGCTACTTGGAACAAACCCCTGAGCTGTTGGGTCCTTTTTACCCAGGAGCGTTTCCCCTTCGTTTGTGAAAGTGTCGGCGCTCTACGACAGAAACAAGCAGGGAGCAGTCACGGACTATTATTAAACAAACTAGAAAAAGCATTTCCTGCAGAAAATGCGGTGAGTGCTGTAGTACAAAGTGAGGTTGAAAATATTTTTTAATAAAGCCACATAGATTAAGACATAAAGAAACGTTAAATGGCTTAAATCAATTGAAGGGATTTGAACAAAAGTTCAAAAGTCTAAATGGAGTAAACAATGTAAACATGCACACCATTTTAGAAAAAGTAAATGGTTGGAAAAAAATAAAGTTACCGCTGAATGAAAACCGCAAAGCATTGCTAAAAATGTAGAAATGTAAAATGAATTGAACTGAAGAATCTGAAACGTAAAATGTATTGCCCTGCACTGTGTGTGTGTGTGTGTGTGTGTGTGTGTGTGTGTGTGTGTGTGTGTGTGTGTGTGTGTGTGTGTGTGTGTGTGTGTGTGTGTGTGTGTGTGTGTGTGTGTTTGTGTGTGTGTGTGTGTGTGTGTGTGTGTGTGTGTGTGTGTGTGTGTGTGTGTGTGTGTGTGTGTGTGTGTGTGTCTTTAAGAGAATAGCGAGCTGGTGCATGATTAAAATTAGCTCAATATAGTGGGAAAAAACCGCCCAATCTGGCAACACTGCCTGAACGTCCTCCAAAGGTAGCCCAATCTGGTGGAAAACCCGCCCAATCTGGCAAGACTGCTGAAGGTCATCACGCTCCAGCGTCAAGTAAATCAATGAGACCAACTGAAAACGAAGGCGGTATGAAACTAAAACTGTGATTCTGAATACATTTTAAATGATATCGAAATTTCGTTTGGATTGACCGAGTTACGATGTCTTAAGTAATTTAAGTGTCAAAATGGGCCGACGGCTTCAATGGGACCAACTGCAGAATATGACGGTTTGAAACTAAAACTGTGATTCTGAAGAAAGATTAAATGATATTGAAATTCCGTTTAGATATTTTTTAAGATACAAAATTATAGACTTGTTAAATGGTTTGAACGAAGATAAGCGGTTGAAAATTGATTAAGTTACGTCTTAAACAGTTGAAGTACCAGTGTTAAATAAAGATAATATTTTAAAAGTAGAATTTCTTAAAAAGTATACAATATCAAAAATATCTGAAAAGAAGCGCGCGATTCCGAGCTATTCTGAATATTTTAATATTCAGTATATGAATGAATTCTGTAGGTGAAAAATTGAGGAAGGAAATAGGTCCCAACGTTTGAAGAAAGAAAGAAAGAAAGAAAGAAAGAAAGAAAGAAAGAAAGAAAGAAAGAAAGAAAGAAAGAAAGAAAGAAAGAAAGAAAGAAAGAAAGAAAGAAAGAAAGAAAGAAAGAAAGAAAGAAAGAAAGAAAGAAAGAATGAATTAAACTTATGAAGAACAAAGTTGAGTGCTGCATGCAGCACTCACCTAATTAAAACTGAACTGGATGATTGATCAAGAGAATGGGACAAGCTTTCTGTCATATTTCTGTGGATCCGTTTTATGATAAAAAGCCCTTTCGTGCTCACGGCCCTGGGCACGTTCCCAGATGGCCCCTGTGGTAGATCTGTGCTTTGGCATCCCAACAATTACCTAGAGGGCTTTTAGGGCCTGCTGGGAGTATGCTAAAGAACTTGGACATTTATTTTAATGTTTATACATTTTCGGATTACAATATTAGGGCTGCACCAGTGAGCCGCATTGTGCCTCGTCTGTAGACTCCTCTGACAGCTCATTATTGGGGAACGGGATGCAACCGCGCCTCACGTTTTATCGGATTTCTGTCCTCGGACAGTCTTTCAAATCATGGATTACCTGTCTCATTCATTATTGCGTTATGACGTTTAAAAAAAATGTATATGTGTGAGGTTACATACTCACAGGCACACTCCATTTGATATTTTGCCCTCTTAGTCAAATATGAATACATAGGCCCACTAGCTACTAAACACAGCCACTAAATATGTGATTTATGGTAGAATTAGAGTGAGGTTGCCCTTGAGAGGAGCTGTGGGGAAAGCAGGACAAACACAGTTGCTTAATGCCCTCCTGCCCTCATCTGTTCCGATTAGAGAGGCAACAGAGACAAGGGGTGGATGTGGGGAACAGCCTAACAGGAATTATAGAATATGGAAACAGAGCCGGCGGCGGATCTGATGAACATTGATGATCCATTTGCATGCAATGCTGAGATGTTTCATCAGTGAGAGAGGGGATGAGGGCAGGACTGGCTGATGGATGCATATGTAGAATGTTTCATAGTCACAATCTAAATCATGCTGTACAGGACGGCAATTACCATAAACAACAATAAATATGTGTTTGCTAGGGCACTGCAGGCCCGTTGCCATAGAGAGGCTTTTGGTCGTTGCCACATTCAATGTTAGAATATATTGACACATATTTAGGTTTAGTATGGTATTTTTGATCATGATCCTATATTTGATGAGAGGGAGAAATGGGCTTTAACCTGATGAAATCTAACGTCAACTTTTACACTTGTGCAATGTCATGTTTATAATGGCAGAGCCATGGAGAGGGAAGAGAGAGAGAGAGAGAGAGAGAGAGAGAGAGAGAGAGAGAGAGAGAGAGAGAGAGAGAGAGAGAGAGAGAGAGAGAGAGAGAGAGAGAGAGAGAGAGAGAGAGAGAGAGAGAGAGAGAGAGAGAGAGAGAGAGGGGGGAGAGAGAGAGAGAGAGAGAGAGAGAGAGAGAGAGAGAGAGAGAGAGAGAGAGAGAGAGAGAGAGAGAGAGAGAAGATCAGAAGATTCTTTCAGAGAGCAGGGGGCGGGAGACGGGGAGAGAGAGTGTGGGGAGAAGAGGATGAGTGGAAATGTCAAAGAAGATGTGTGATTAAGAATAAGACTTTTATAACTTCCTTAGAGGCTGCCACTGACTACTGCTGGACTGAACCCAGAGGAGTTCCACCCCCTTACAGGTTTTCATGACTCTTAACCTCAGACCACAAATGAAATATTAAACACCAAAAAAAAAAAAAAAAACCTTGGGCAAGATGCGGCCATTCCAACAGCTGTGGCTCGCCCCATCAGCGGACATGTGCCAGTCAGGGGCGCAGTGAGAGGCATCAGGAATGTCACTCTCTATCGGAACACCGCAGGAGTTCTGGTGCCGCGTCTATTCAGGTCTCTGCCAGCCCTCTCCTGGGGGACGGGAGGGACGGGGACTGGCACCAAACATCTGGCGCACCACAGCGCAGATGGCCGCAGACGCAAGCCTTCTCCGCCGTCTCCTTTCATGTATTCATCCGTCTTCTTCCTGTTTTTCCTCCTCCTCTTTGATTGAGTGCCAGGGTGACTCGGAAGGTTCACGTGCACGCAGGTGTCTAACGTTTTGGTGTATGCAAGATCCCTCTGAAATGGATGCATGTGCGCACCTCTGCGCTTTGACAAAATCAAACTACTCACCCACATGTGCACGGCGTGCGCACACACTGCCTAGTTAACTGAACGACTGATTTATTGAATGCTGAAGATATGTTTTGTGTGTTACGATGCCAGTCGCCAACCGTCGCCCTATGAAAGTTTGTAAAAATAATGAAGTGCTTCACTGCCCAAACACATCCTCCAGCAAGCAAAAATCTCAATCAAAAGTTGTTAGTACAGAAAACCTAATCCTCAGATCCAAAGATTACGGTCCCAGTTCTGCCATAAGCACAATGGCCTTGAGGACAGATGATATTAGCATTTGTGTTATCCGTCCACAATGAATTAGATAAATGTGTGACGTGTATTAAACGGTTCCATCCATGTTGCACAGGGTTAGAGGCAGAGACAGAGTAATTGCATGATTACTTACAGACGTTAGGCTCACAGCTGACACACTGTCATTCCCAAAGACAGCATGGATCATTTCTGTAGAAACAGGAAAATATTTGGATTAAATTGGGACATTTAATAATCAATGACATTAGGAATCATGTTTGGCATGATGTCTCAATGTACAGTATTTATATTTCAGTACATTTCTATGATATTTTCAAATATGTGGTATAATAGCTAGCTCATATTTATAGGTTATTAATGTTCGATGAAGCGTAAAACAGGAGTTACTGGCTAGGTTGGTGAAGCCTTCAGACTGGTTGGTTGAGGCTTTCTGCTGGTGCACAGGTGCAATGCAAAATTACTTTTCTACTTGAGTAGGTTGTAGCCTACAGGGGACTTAACTCTGCTGCTGCTGATTCAAAGCTGGCTACAATACATTCTCAATAGAAATGAGTTCACACACACACACGGACACACACACACACACACACACACACACAAACAGACACACACACACATATAGACACCGTTATATCCCTTCCACAGTTGACTGGTTACCGGAAGGTTGCTAGTTGAATCCTCGGCTCCTCCCAGCTGAGTGCCGAGGTGTCCCTGAGCAAGACACCTAACCCTAACTGCTCACAAGGAGCTGGTTGTTGCTATGTATGGTTGACAAGGCCGTCGGTGTGAATATGTATGAATAAAGGATGTTTGGCAATAATTGTAATGTGCATTGAGTGGCCACAGGTTAGTGGCCACTCAAGTGCTCTATAAATGCAATCCATTTGCTATCTCTCTGACTGTGCACATTCAGGACCCAATCAGCAGTGAGCAGTGGATGACAGTATATTCAAGGATTAACGTGTCAACAGAGAGGAAGAGAGGGCTTACACATGTAGAGGAGGCGAAGATGTATTCTCATGAGAGGGACAAACGGACACTCACACTCGTTATATGGTCCACGGTCCCCGCACATGTAGCCTTTGATATCATTATGAATGCCCATTCAGTATTTACCCATAGGTGTTCCACTTTGTCGAGGGCCCTAGATGTTGGAGATTTCCCCTGCTCTCTTTAGAAGCGTTAGGAGAAGGTTCTTTGGGGAGCGCCAGGCAGAGACCGGCGGTGTGTTGTCTGAGTGGAGGGAGGCCTTCCTCCTTAATTACATCCAGTGCTGCTTTGGCAGGCCAAAGCAGCACTGCTACAGCCAAAGCTTCATCAGCATAGTCAAGGTCAGCCAGGCGGGGTGGGATTTCTTGCTGCTGTCATCCTGATGGGTGTGTGTGTGTGTGTGTGTGTGTGTGTGTGTGTGTGTGTGTGTGTGTGTGTGTGTGTGTGTGTGTGTGTGTGTGTGTGTGTGTGTGTGTGTGTGTGTGTGTGTGTGTGTGTGTGTGTGTGTGTGTGTGTGTGTGTGTGAGGGGGTCAGAAGACTGCTAATCACAAATAGCTGTTTGTTGACCTTGTAGCATCCACACAGGTGAATTCAAATGCCTCTCTTCTTTGTTCTTCTATTTGTGGATAACAGTAATTAAAAACCATTTAGGGAACGCTAAAATAGATCGCCTCATCTGTTCTCACGCCCCCCAATGTCTTGATGAGCTGTCAGGACAAGGTGACGGGGAAGTGGGAATATCTGACAAACAAATGCAATGTTTAAGGATCATTCTCATAAACATCTTGCACATTAAATAAATATGTAATGCACACATACATTCTGCATTTAACACGCACACACACACGCACACATACACACACACATTCGCACACACACACGTGTGTGTGTGTGTGTGTGTGTGTGTGTGTGTGTGTGTGTGTGTGTGTGTGTGTGTGTGTGTGTGTGTGTGTGTGTGTGTGTGTGTGTGTGTGTGTGTGTGTGTGTAAACAAGGGTGTAATGGGTGGTCCCATTGGGATGATATATGTTGTCTCTGCATCGCAAATAGAGAATGATAGCCCTCCTAAACCTCTTCCTCACCCTCTCCTTTCCTCTTCCTCCACTCTGCTCTGCAACAGAGTGGACAGGGAAGTCATCCAGAAGTGATACTGGTAATAGCTCTCCCTGGAGCACTCCTCCGCCATCACTACACACTAATCAGACAAAGGTCTGCTGGATGTAGGCCATCACCTCAACACAAGTCTGCTATGTGGATGGCCTCCATTCAAAAGCTATGTTTCACTGCGACATCCAATGACGGATTAAAGGGACGTTTAGGCAGCTGTTTGGTTGGTGGCGTAGCGCTGGGCTTCCAGAGCGGCCCTAATAATTGGCAGCCACCACAGACCCCCACAAGAGCCTTCAGCTATTGTTTTGTTCCTATTTGTGTTAGCTCGTATGCTGTTCGTTGAGTGTCCCTAAACATGAACACTCAAATATATTAACGGAAGGGAACGAGAGGGAACGAGATTGACATGCAGCGCTTGTTCTGCTTCGTAAACTGCGTTGGCTTCGGAAAAACAGTGCCATCTTGTTTTCAAATAGTGACCATACCAATTTGTTGCATTGTGAGCCTATTCTTTTTGCAAATGCCCATTACCTTTACTTATTTCAACAACCGGAATGACCTCTGCCCACCCCACCCCAACTCACTCTTCCCTTATTTAATACTTTCTGCGAAAAAGCAACATTAATTATAAACGCACGATATGCGATTTTTAATGGCTTTGGCTGCAGATATTCTGTTTCACAATTGGGTGTTATTTTCATCGTGACCATGTTACTTTCTCTATACATTATAGGACATGACTATATACTAGTGGGCGTGTCCACCCAGATCTGTGCTGGATAGATGAGCAACGTTTGCTTCAGTCCACTGGGTAGGCTGGTAGGCTGATCTATCCAGCACAGATCTGGGTGGACACGCCCACTAGTGATGTCATATGGGGCAGATTTTTGAAAGCGCTTGTAAGGCTATTCACAATCACACCTGCTGGTATAATATGTCCCCTTTAAAAACGTTAAATTGGCTGCAGGAAAATAATTATTTGCCAGAGTTCACGTTTTCTTTTGCCTCAAACAAATTATGGCAAGAGAGAAATCCAAAATAAATGTAAAGCATGTAATGATTTTTACTGTTCATGTAACAATACAAAACCTGTCTCGAATGTACGTCATAATTACTACAATGAAAACGTATTAGTCTTGGTATTTAGTTGAACTACAAATTAGAGCTGGTACTGGTACTATTAAAGGTTATCAGTCAATCCGGGACACACTTTGTCCTCATGCTTATCTTCCTGTGTAGTGTTTGTCACTATCTACCGCCCCCTAGCGATCTTACTACTATAATAGCAGGCCTGTCGCACCAGTTACACAAGTTACTCATGCGCTCAGAATTGTTTACATTATCGACTGGCGTTTCCTTTCCACATTATTGCTATGGGTTTAATTTGCGCACGAAAACTCTAGTCTGATATAAATCTCTGAATTTATAACTGGTTAAAACCAGATGTATTTCTTCCATTAAGCGAAGCTCAACCCAACTATGTTAGCTCACAATTATCTTGAGAACCAAAGAACAGTGGTGGAGGGGGCCTAATATCTATCTAACTTTAAGCTCAAACTTAAACCGATAATAACTATACATTCACATGGTTTGAGGTGCTTGCTTTCGTTATACTTGAAAAAACAAAACACACTTCAGATTCTTTCGTTTTGGCTAGTGTACTGGTACCAACCACCTGAACCGTACTAAATTTCTATTTATTCTCACCCTATAGGTGCTAGGGTAAGGGGGTGTCCTAGATATGACCTGTAAAGCCCCTTGGGGCTGTAACTTTGATTAAGTGCTATATGAATAAAATTGCCTATAATTGAATAAAAATAGCTGTGGATAAATGGAGTGAGGCCTAGAAGGTATATGAGCACATGCTCTTCTGAAAGTGTCTGCCTGAAGGCTTCGGGTGACAAATGGTAACAGCTTCTGGCGTTATACTTACATTACTCTAGGTGGCAGTATTATTCAACGTACGTACAAACCCCTTTTTAAGCAATTAAATGCGCGCACTGACACACACACTGACACATGCAGACACACACGAACGCATTCACACCAGAGAAATGCTGTTTTAAAGTAAAAACCAAAAAGGTTTATTTATTTCTTCTGATACAAAAGTGTATTTTAAATAACAAACAATTTCCAAATAAAGCCATTTGCCTTTTTTTTTTTACAAAGATAAATAAGCATTTCTTCTTATAATACATCTATGACATCATGATGTCGCTGAGATACCCTTACAGAGCATATCATGATGACCAATGAAAAGCACTTCATACAAACCAAAGGTTATCGTGTGATTACAACAGGCAGAGATGAGCATTATGACGTATCAAGAAGAGAAACAGCACTGATATGGCAGATGGATGGCTGGGGTCGGATGTTATTTAGTTCTGGGTTCAAAGAATTATGCTTTGTGAATGTCTTTTGATGCGCCAAGATCCTGGTCCATTCATGATTGGAAAGGTTTTGTAAAGAAAGGGGATTTTAAAGAGAATTTTGATCATTTAATGATTATTTAACCTTAAAAACCAACCCCTCACTTTACTATGTTTGGGACATGCAGCCTTCTGTGGCCATTGTCATAAAAACAATGGGGGAAAAAAAGTACCATCAAAGACAAATGGACATATATATAAAGTAGAAAGAGCTTTGCAGAATAGATTGTCTCGCAAAATAGAGTCAGAATCGTTTTTTGTCACCTAGCAACATGTCGCCTGCAGACTAAACAATGTATGCCCCGTGAGAGGTGACATCTGAGATTGAACACAGGAGCAAGGACTGTGGAAAACTATCATGACATGGACCTAAAGCCGCAATGTTCTGCTCATGGTAAAATTACAGCATCGCTGATCGTAGGAGAAAAAAGTAAATCGTGACTACTGTCAACATGGCACGGGTAGAAAGGTAAACATAGAAATAATAGAATTGCAGCCCCTGCCAGCAAATCACACAAGAGATTAAGACCAACAGCAGTTAATAAATAGATTTGGACAGAAGGAAAGCTAGGCTGCCAAGTGGGCGGACAGGCAGAAAGAAAGGCAGATAGACTAAGAAGAAAACTCTTGTTCCAAGACGGAGTCCAATATGTTGTGCCATTAACTGTCAGCCTCTTGTGACTAATGATCAAAATTATTATGCATCCTCGGGAACGTGGGTGTTACGAGTTGGCAAGTGAAACCTAAATTTGGCAAACAAATAATGTCATGAAGTCCGCAAAGTAAACAGACTTGTTAGATGAGAGGTTCTGAGGTTTCCCTGCTATCCTAAAATGTAAAGCGTTTAAAAATATAACTTTTCTATTTTGTCAAAAAGCAACCCACTGAGTTTATGGTTTGTATTTGCGGGTGTGGGGAGTGGTGATTAATTAGTACGTAAGCAGTGTGATTTTGGACTCGTCCCTGGGAGATGATGGTCTTATTGCCCTTTGACCTGGTGTTAGGTGATGAGGAAATCATTTCATACACTCTATGATGTTCAACCAGGCCCAGTTGGGGTCCCGGCCAGTTCACTGCTGCTCAGTGCCGTGAGCTCGCGGCGGCCGTGAGCTTCCTCATGTGGCGTTGGACTGCATCAAAATGTACGTAAAAGAAAGTAATAAAAAGGGCCCGGATCACTGATCGGTGGCGTTCGTTTTTTCTAGAAAAACATAAAAAACATGTAAAATGAACTATTTCCGACTGGAAACATGCAAGTATGCAATGCAATGCAGAATGTGTGGTTTGTTGGTCATCCACGTTAGGGCATGGCCATTCAAACGGACTACCTGTGGCTCTCCTACAGTACACTGTGGTAATTGCTTATTGTGCTGGTTGTCAGTATCAGGTGACCCGGTGACACCTGGTAAGGCACTCAAATGACCGAACCCACACCACATGACTAAGTGATGCATTAGCATGATGGCTATGGACTGGCTTTTCACATTCTTTCCCTGGTCTGTCTCCACATTGTTTTTTGAGTTGTTTTAGGATTTTGGACATCATAAAACGGCATGGAAGAATAGAAGGTGATCTGGGTATACATGTTTTTATATATTACTGAGGGAACCTCGGTCTGAGATCAGTTTGATTCCATCCGACCGTCTTCCCCCCTCGTTGCCCTCTAATTCATTGTTCTGCTTGCTTCTCCATCTCTGAGCGTTTCACGTCTGTCAGAGGTAGAGAGGCTAGTGGTGCTACTTTATAGACGAACCAGTCCGTTCCTTTATGTTCTTTTTCCTTTTGGTCGCCTTCATAAATCGCTTTCAAGCTCTGCCTTCAACCGGCCCGGGGCTGAACGTCCACACCAGCACGACGTTATTCAGTGTAGGCCGAGAGGCGAGGTGTGCTTTGGCTTCAAGGGAGCCCCCGGAGCCAGTAAAGTATACGCATAAGCTCTTAGAGAGCTGACATCTTGATGAAGAACCCCCCCCCCCCCGCGCCTCCCACCTCAAGTCATATAGTGCATCGTCTTCAGCTTCCCTGATCATCCTCTGCTCCCGTGTCTCTCTGTGTGTACTAGTCTCTCTCGTGGCGGAGACACAGAGACGGTCGGGCTGCAGGGCGTGGGGGGGGGGGGCATTTTTCCATGTCCATGTTGCGGTCCTTTTGCAGCCATTTTCCCATCGCCCTCCCCGTCCTCTGTGTCTCTTCTTACGTCTCCCCATCCTAAACTTCGACCTCCCTCGCTCTCCTCCCCCGGAGCCGTCCTCACACCACCGTCTCGTTGCCCTTGCCCGGTTTGATCCAGCCCTCGGGCCCGGCCCCGGGGACCCTCTTGCCGGCGCGGGCCGCCCCCCGGCCGTCCCTCAGCAGGCGGGCCGTGCAGCGCTGCCAGGTGTGCAGGGTCTTGGCCGACCAGATCCACATGCCGGAGGTGATGCCCACCAGCAGGGACATGAAGATGCGCAGCATCTCCGAGGCCACGTAGGAGTCCCGCGCGGCCGAGCCGAACTCCCCCCAGTGGGAGATCTGGTAGAGGTAGCAGCCGATGACCACGGAGGCCGGCACGGTGTAGAGCACCGAGAACACGCCGATCTTCACCATCAGACGCTCCAGCTTGTCCGTCTTGGCGCCGTCCTTCTGCAGGTTGGAGCGGATCTTGAACAGTGCCACCAGGCCGGCGCAGATGAACAGGGTGCCTGAGGGTGGAGAGAAAAACGTGGATTAGGTCGAGGTCCAACATCTGCAGTCTTACTTGTGGGCGTCAGACAGATGTCTCTGAACAAGGTAGAAATCGGTGCAGACCTTTAACTAGTCCTCTTTCTCTTCAGAGATGATTATATACTCAGATTTCTACACATAACGAGGCATCAAAACATCCCGCTCCTGTCCTGCCATGCAGGTTCAGCCTTTTTAGTTCAACGTTGTCACAACCGCCTCCATATTGGCTTAACAGTGGAACCCCAATGCCCTCAAACTCCCTGCTTTTACGTTTTCTACAGAAAGCGAGCCGAAATGCTAGACTCTCAAAGTCCCCTCAGGCAAGCCTCGAGGTCAAACGCAGCTAACCATTCCCCCGATGAACCCCCACCTCCCCCCTGGTGCAGGAGGCGGGATGAAAACGAGCTGTACCTATGAGGAGGTAGGTGGCCAGCGGCGCCACCACGAAGCCCGTGAGCGCCTCCTGCTGCAGGTTGCCCACGTAGCACAGCCCCGTCAGGTCGTCGGCGTCCACCAGCCGCATGATGAGGATGACGATGGTCTTGACTGCGGGGATGGCCCAGGCGGCGATGTGGAAGTAGGAGCTGTGCATCTCGATGGCCTCGTGGCCCCACTTGAGGCCGGCCGCCAGGAACCAGGTCAGGGTCAGGATCACCCACCTGCACCCAGAGGGAGATGTTAGTATAGGAACAGGCTCTTCTGCATTCCTGTCTTTTTATTAAGGGAAATCCAAGGCTTCCCCTGTGCTTAAACAAACTGTGACCTCGCCCCGTTTCTTTAAGTGTGTTAGTGTGTGTCTGCGTAAGTGTGTAGTTATATGTGTGCCTGTGTCGGCTTTAGTGTGTACGTCCATTTAGGTGTGACTGTGTGTTGGGGTATGTGTGCGTGTACACAATATAGGTGTGTACGTATGTCTGTTTCTGCAGAAGTATGAATGCCCGTTAAGTGTATATGTGCGTATGTGCATGCGCTTGTGCACGTATGTGTGTGTGCGTGTACCCACCAGAGGGATGAAGCCATGCCAAAGAAGTAGAGCAGGAGGAAGACTATAGCGCAGCCGGTGCTCTTTAACCCCTCCTGGACCAGCACGGGCACCGCCGCTTCCTCCAGGTCACAGGACACCCGCTCCCGGCCCAGAGTCAGCCGCACCTACAGGAAGGGAGAGAGAGAGAGAGAGGAAACCAGGGTTACAACTCAACTCAACACATCCAACTCAACCTCTCCCATGGATCAGAACGGATAAAGAAATGAACAGATAAGAATCTCCACCCTACGTTGCTTCAGCTCATTCAATCAACAAACGACACTGGCAGCTAGTCCGCGTCCTTCCTCCTCCACCATCGCAGATCAGATGTGTTGACAGATCATCAACACATCCACATCCACGAGCGTGGCCCGATAACATCCGGTGGAGGACCTTTCACCCACTGAGCGGGCGGCTCACTCACCAGGTAGGCCACGCTGTACAGGTTGCAGCACATGGAGAGGAAGATGATGGGTCTCTCGGGGTAGGAGAAGCGCTGCGAGTCCAACAGGAAGGTGAGCACGGTGAGCGTGGTGGACAGAAAGCACATGACTGCCCAGGCCGCCATCCAGGCGTCGGTGAACACCTTGGCGCCGCGGCGGTACAGGCCGCTGTCGTAGCCGCACTGTAGAGCACAGCTGTGGCTGCGACGGACCCAGGCGTACTGGTCCGGGGCGGTGCCCAGGGCCTGGCACTCCTCCTCCTGGGGCGCCAGGGGCCGGGCCGGATGGTGCACGTCCTCGTCCCCGGGGCCCTCCATGCACATGTGGTTGTGGTCGTTCTGCGGCGGGAACAGGCTGCAGTTCAGCACCTGGATGGGGGAGGGGGGGGATTAGTGTTGTTGTTATGGGGACAACATAGGAGCACGGCAGGGAAGGGGAGGGGAGGGGTGATCCCAGGCCAAAGGTTTAGGATTCCAACCCCCGAGGTCCGGAAGGTCTAACGAGCCGAGGCCTAACCCCTGTCCCTGCTCGGGAGTTACATCGTATCCCGAATTCACTGCAAGGCTCGAGGTAACCTCGTCTCTGAACGTTTGCGTAGAACCCTGGCGGCGTAGTGACCGGAATGGTTCACATACTTGCCGTTGTGCTTTGCGTGTTGCTGGAGGATTCCACTTGAGGGCACGTCAGAGAACCTGCATTTGTATGATGTAAACAATAACCCGGGCACGGGCGTAACAGCCTCGGACTAGTTTACATTTATTTTTGCAGGTTTCCACGGCGACTCCTCAAACGGTACTAATCTGTCACCAGTTCTTATGACCGGTGTGATCGTCACTATGCAGCGGCAATGACGCAGCAAGACAAGCTCAAAGGGTTTGCAGAAACGGTCCATTAGCTGTTCTGCAGAACTCTACGTCATGGTTGTCACTGATGAGGTGCCCACTGACCCCTGACCCTGTCACGTCTCCATACCGCCCCTGCCCCTGTCTATGGGTGAATCTTATCTCGCGTTAATTCCTGAGGAGATTCACAACCAACATTCCAAAAGGACCAAAAGATATGCGAGGCAGACACCCTGATCATGCAGAAGCATAGTTCAAAGCTAGTAAATCTCAGGCCTCCTTTTCTTCGGATAAAAGGGGCTGCTGAGTGACATCATAAAACTAATGACTGCGCAGACAGACCCATATTTATGACTTCTTAGCTGGGGTTTCTTAACTCATATCTTGATGTTTACACAGCCCTCTGTGTGGTGTTTGTTTAAGGCTTTTACGGGTTGGCAAGGTGAGAGTGTAGTGATTGTGGGTTGTGATCTTACCTCAGGCCAGATGAAGCCGAACTCGTTCAGCACGGGGAGGCACTTGCGCTTGACGGACAGACACATGCTACCGCACGGACCAATGGGGATGGGCACCTTGTCCGTGCACATGGGGACGTACACTGAGCACAGGAAGAACTAGAGGGAAAAGAAGGACATTTTGTTGTTACACATTTCCATATTTCTGCTTTATTTTTTTTTCCGCTTTAAATTACACTATCCCGAGGGGGGAATGAATTATCACTTTCTTAATATACAGAGTCTCTCATTGGCTTAACTGAAACAAAAAAACTAAAACCATCTTCATCCTCTTCGCAGTTTATGAAGAGGCACTCCAGAGCTTGATGAGGTGAAAATCTCAAAGATCTCCAAAGAAATGCATTTAGGTCATTTAAGTCTGTTTCTGAAGTTTTAGAACAGTAATATGAACGTTACAAACTTAGTTTTGGTACTGGCGACAATCCCGCCACACATTAAAATCCCAAGCGGCTGACAGTGAGTGATTTGTTCACCCAGCAGTGGTTGTTCTGCAAGAGAGGATGTGGCAGAGACCTCCACCCATTCTAAAGAACCATGTCCAAAGCTAAAAACAACTGTCAGCACTACTGACAGAAATGGGTTTCTTTCATCCTAAAATCAAAAAAACATCAGACCTGATATTCTTTATGCATAATTTGTTGAAATAATGTAAATATTGTTCCTCTAAACTGAATCTTTCTACTGGCATTTCTATTCAGCACTAAATGTAAAGGTTTTGGGAGTTTTGTAGAAGCAGTAACCGGGTCCAATAATAGAACACAGAGTCTTTCACAGTGAAGGATAAACCCCAACAGAAAACGGTACCGGAGGTTTGAGGACAGACCGGGAAGAGGCCCGTAAGGCTACGCAAACGACCACCCTAGAGTTCAGCGTTGTAAACTCCTGCGTCACCACACAGGCCCGCACAGTGAGAAATTGGATTTTGAATGCAGTCACAAGTTGAGGCAATCAGGACATATGACTATTTGATAGTCATCATCATCCCATCGTGTGACTGTGTTCATCTCCCGGTCACCCGCCACATTCATCTCTCTTTTTTAATCTCTGTAACCACTTCAGCATTTTATGTAATTCATTCGTTCCAGTGGGGGGGTTCAGTTAAGGTCCAGCTTTCTAATTTCCGAACCAGAGCACTTCTGAACATTTCTCCTGACACAACCCCGACCAATCAGCGCCGTCCGCTGGGTACGACCAGGAAGTGGTGTTATCTGCGAGCAGGGGGAAATGGCTCTGCTCAAAATGAAGCAGGGATCTGATCCCTGATCAGTATCTAGATTGTGGTGCGGCTGTGCTCTCCTGCAGCTGATGCTGATCTCAAGCAGCGTAACATTTCCCGTTGAATGTAGTCTGGAGTCATGTACCCTGTCCCGACTCTAAACCTGGTCATTTATAAAGGGTCCAACTGTGTTCGATTCCCATCGTCGCTCCCTCTAGTCAAGAGCACACTTAATTGCAATTGGGTTAACAGAAAACGACCCATTTTCTGTGCAACACAATATAAAAAAAACTTGACTTTGCATCTGTATGCATTTCATTAACATAAATGAGCATCACATGTCTACTGCATGTTTGTGTGTATCTGTACTGTATGTGTGCATATCTGCACTGTGCGTGTGCGTGTGTGTGTGTGTGTGTGTGTGTGTGTGTGTGTGTGTGTGTGTGTTACGAGCATAGGGCACATATGAGGAGAGTGAAAGATGGCGGGCGTCACAGTGTCATTTACTTTCCCACAGTCTGTGTTGGGCCGGTGACAGGGGGCAGGCCCGGGTGCCCCCCCACCCCCCTGACAGTTTGAAACCCGAGTGGAGCAGCCACTAAAAGCTGCTTGGGTTACCGGCCAGGAAGCCTCCCATTAGGGCCCATGTAAGTCGATATGGTTTCCCTTTTCTCTCTCTTTGTGTGTGTGTGTGTGTGTGTGTGTGTGTGTGTGTGTGTGTGTGTGTGTGTGTGTGTGTGTGTGTGTGTGTGTGTGTGTGTGTGTGTGTGTGTGTGTGTGTGTGTGTGTGTGTGTGTGTGTGCGTACATGTGTGGCACCACTGAGCTAGACTGATGGAGGTTATTTTCAAGAGACCTTTACAGGTTGGCTCTCCAACACAGCTCTGGTTTTATTCACGTTTTTATTTTTCGCAATCAAACACGAAATGTCAATCAACATGTTGCACTCCTCTGGTCTGTAGACAACAAAACACACAGAATCAGCTTTGGTTCGAGTGTCTCTGAGCAATCAGACTTTACATTTAAGGGGGCAATTTCTTTCAAATAAAAGAAGGAATTTTAGTAGGAGGTGACGTTGATGGCTAGAGATGTTTTTGGGAGGGTCAACCCTAATGTATTGACTGAGGTAAAATAATTTGTGTAATAATAAATCAATATTATACAAATGATTTTACCTCAGTCAATACATTTTTAGTTAGTTCGACTTTAAGTTATTAGACTATTAAGACAAGACGTAGTATGTAATATAAAGTGAAGAGGCTAGATGAAGCAAGCAACTTAACATTATAAAAACTATTCAGAGATGAACCTCAAGAACTTTAATTATTCAAATCATGAGAGTCAAATAAGATCTCAGACGAGCGGAGGAATCCGTCTCCTCGTGCTTAGTGCATGAGATGAACAAGCAGCATTTGTTTAAGGACACTGAGGGAACTATTGTTGATTGAACATGGTAGTATAGTAGCCTGACTTCACTGTTGCTGTGTTTGGTAGAAACAAAGAATCAGGCCAGATTATAAAAAGAAACAGCCAATAAAACACACAGTGACCATTACACAACTCAACTGCGAGGCGACATATCCATCTTTCTTAAAGCGATCAATCTTAACTCTGCCTATTGCTATTGGCAGCAGTAAGTCACACTGCTTTGGAAAGTAGTTAACGAACTGTAACGGTGCTGTCATGTGCTCTGTTAACCCCCACCCCCCCCCCACACACACACACACACACACACACGCACATATTTAAACACGCACGCACGCGCGCGGCAACCAAGTGCAGGCGCGCGTGAATGATGGGGGGGACAAGTCCCTGAGTTGAAGTTATAAATAATGTTATCCTAGTTAACTCATTTAGAATAGACATGAAGTTGATATAAGGTCAGGCGTTGTGGCTGGCTGTTTGTTATGATCTACAGTTCTGCAGACTCGGAATACGATGCATAGAGCCACTACACTGGATCTAACGTTACAACATCTCGAGAAAGTTTGAGTATAATAGCCTATGCATTTCAAATCCGATGTAAATATATCCACGTTGAGCCCACCTTGAGTTGATTAGAGCAGCCGTACTGGATGAGCGGCGTGAACGTCGTAAGCTGCAGCTCCGCGTCCGACTGCAGCACGTTGCCGACCAGATTGGGCATTTTGGTAACGTTGTAACCGAGACCCTGGCACATGGCGATCCGTATCGGGTCGCATGTCATCTCCTCCACCTCGTCGCCGAACGCTACGGCACCCCGTGGACCCGGGAGTCCGCACAAGAGTAGCAGCAGGGTGAGCAAAAACACCTCCTGCGTCCCGGGACCCCTCGCAGCGGCTCCCCGAGCCGGTTGCATTGTTGTCCCCGTAAGTCCCCTCGGTCGGTGGGACCCGTGGAAACAAATACTCCCCGAAACAAATCGGGAGCTATTTTCAACCTTGCAGGATCTGCCTGTGTGTCCAGCTATAAGGGTCCTCCTGGTAGTCTCGCCGCCCGCAGCCCGGAGAGTACGGTCCGATGCGGTGCACCACCTCACTTTGAAACGCAGCCGTAGTGTATTGAGGACTTTCCCACTCCCGGACATCCAGTGGCTAGCGGAACCCCGAATCCTCAAAGAAACCCGCGCACACTAATAACTAACAATAACCGGATAATAAACGAGCCGTCTGTTTGTCACGCCGACATCTGATAATCCCTTCGCTTTCACTCGTCAGTGATGTTTTCCCATTTCAATTCCGTCAGAAAGTTGCGTTTTTGGGGGGCACGCGTCGCTCAGTATGAGCGTTGTTTAGGGACTCCAGCTAGAACTGCTCGCGCGCCTTGAGCACTCAGCTATTGGTGTGTCCAACTTGTTTAGGAATGACTGCTCCGCTCCCCCAATAGGAGTTTGACCAATCCATGGCCTGGAGTTGAGTTCCCTGACCAATCCCTGGCAGGGATAGGCCCGAAGGGGGCGGGGTCCATCCGCTGCTTTCCAGTCATTCCAAGCACCTCGCTCTGCATACTCCTTTCTCCTTGCATCTCACCGTCCGATTATTTATCCTGTGGCCACTCACTTCTTCTTAAACTTTGACTTTATCGTTGAAATATATTCTCCATTTAACATGATATTTAATTTGGGCTAAATCTTTTGAAATTCGTCGTCCTTGGAAATTAAAATATGTAATATAAAAAATATGTATGTAATATTTTCTTTTGTGTGTGGCCCATCTCAAGACAATATCCACAACTATACAGAAGTGTTTTTTTCATTTTGCATAACATTCTCAGACCCTTGTTTTGGAAGAGCAGGGCATTTTTTTTGTAAGAGTGTGAACCCCCATTATCTATGCACATGAATATGAGATAGTTGGTGTTTGTTTTATTTGAAACCCTAAGGGCCTTTAAATGTGCCGGGCCCATGTCACCGCAGGTTCCATCGCCCTCCGCCAAGAGGCCCATTGAGCGCTGAGTGCTGCTGACATTGTAATTGAAAGTAGGGGCTGCAGCATTGGAAATCTGTTTTGCATTGCAATGAATGCACACGCTGCTGGACAGGTTTTGTTGGGCCGGGGGACACTGCTGCAGAAGAGCTCTCGTTTTAAAGCATGAAACCAACAGTGAAGACTTCTGTGTTGGCTTTTCTGGGCCGTAGACAGAGGCAGAATGAGGCGGAGGGGTTTATAGGACGGAGACAGGGGCAGAATGAGTCGGAGGGGTTTGTAGGACGGAGAGGGGAGGAATACATTTGAAGGTATTCCAGGCGGTAGACAGCTGCAGAATGAGTTGGAGGCTTTTCAAGGTTGTAGATGGAGGCCCAATAAGTTCCGTGGTTTGGTTGTTTTCTTTTAAGACAGCGAAACAAAAATACTGAATTCAGTCCTGTCTTCTCCTTAGAACGACCTGTCAGATCATTTTGAGTTCAGTTTGAAGGTCCGTAAGGTCCGTAAGGGAAGTGGGTTGAGACTGTTATGACATTCTAAGTACTCCAGATTATATCAGCAGAAGTACACGCTGTGCGCAAAGTAGGTCTATAGGCCCACTGTTTATGGGATTTAATTCGACCTCGCGCTGAGACGTGGGCATGTTTCTGAGTGAGTAATGAATCATACACACTCACAGGAACGGGATTGAGGAGCAGTCTCTGCTCCTCAATCCTGTTCCTGTAAGTTTGTATGATTCATTACTCACTCAGAAACATCTTGGGTCAATGTTCTGGAGCACTGACCTCTAGAATTGCCCCCCCACACACACACACACACACAAACACACACACACACACCGAAGGAAAAAAACACACGCAAAAAAACAATCACACGCACACACACACACTCAGAAACCACTTTAAAAGGTCCTTTTTACTTTTTCGTTGCCTGTTGCTTGTGTACAGGGTCATTTGCCAGTGCTTGTCATGGCCCACCAGATGCATTGGGTTCTTGCATCTCATTAGCTTTTTTTTTACCTTTCTCATTTACACTGAACAGAACTCACCCTAATGGCATGCAGCACGTTAGCATGTGAAATGCGAGTGTGACAAAGCCCCCTCCGGTTGATGGATGGTTCTCGTTGAGTGCAGGTGATTGGTGTCTTTCTCCCGGTGCTTGACTCGCCCTCTACCCCCCCCCCCCAGCAGCACTGACCTCCCCACCCATTCCCTGCCTATCACCTCGGCCCCCTTCAGCTATTTATTAAGAGCCTGAACTCCCACACCCCTCCCTCCCCCTCCCTCCCTCCTCCCTCCCTCCTCGCCTCCCCCTCCTCGCCTCCCGACTGGACCTGATAAGCACACAGACAGGCAGGCACACACGCAACCAGGCACACATACACCCATGCACACACACACACAGGCCCAAACACACACACACACACACACACACACACACACACACACAGGCGTGCATACACACTGACACACCGCCCTCACAGAAAAACAGACACACGAAACCCCCTCCGCAGCTTTGTGGGTGAAGCAGGGGTCGTGGCCTTAAGGCATTAGCACTGGGATGAAACAATAGACTGTGCCCTGCAGTTGATGGTTATCAGGGGAGCGGCAGGCATTGTGTGTGTGAGTATGTGCGTATGTGTTGGTTCAAAATGGCGAAAACTGCTAAAAAATAGGCAAAATATGGAGTAAAAATTTGACGCATCAAAGCGTACCTCTTGCAACATAATGTCCATACTTGTACTTGTGATACCAAAAGAAGAATGTCGGGCCTACATATTGGTATGAGCATTGGCATTCACTGTAGATGATAGTAAACACCTTTGAAGATGTTATCTGTATAGATTGTCAAATGCTTTCGGATTGAAAGATAATTAAATAAATCACATAATTTCTTTATGGTATCCTTGTAAAAAAGACTTCTCTCAAGGAAAGAAATATATTTTCTCATTTTTTGTTTTTTCTACATTAGAATCAAAGAAAGTGGGATTGAATGGTCTTCAAAGATATAAAAAAGTAAGGTATTGTGAGTAATATAACGTGATCCAATCTATTCATCACGTCAGCAAATTTTGTTTGTGGAAGGAGGCCGGTGAACAAATAGCAAAGAATCCACGATTGGTAAAACAAAAAGAAAACATAATGAACCATAACTTTGAGTCATTAACTATTACGTTCAGGCAATTATCTTTAAGTCGAGACAGGAAGGGTGACCGATGTCATCGCAAAGATGACAATTAACAGGAGAATGCGACACACACACACACAACACAAACACTCGCACACAAACACAAACACACACACCCACACCCACACCCACACAGACCCCTCCCTGGCGTTTAGTTTTAACAGAGGAGTGTGAATGGCTGGCAAAGCAGAGGAGGTGTTGGCGTCTGACAGACTAATGACCATAACACTCAGAGGATAATGAGCATGGTCCTCAAGCCATTAAACCCTTAGTGCTGAAGAGCCACACGGCATGCTTTTCGCCGGGCCACTTACACGGTCCTGGAGGGGTCACCCTGGAGGACAAAAGGGTCGGAAAAGGGGGAAAGTACAGTGCGTGTGTGTGTGGGGGGGGTGTATGAGTGTGTGTGTGTGTGTGTGTGTGTGTGTGTGTGTGTGTGTGTGTGTGTGTGTGTGTGTGTGTGTGTGTGTGTGTGTGTGTGCGTGTGTGCATGCATGCGTTTGTGCGTGCGTGCGTGTGTGCGTCTTTGTGTGCGTGCATGCGTGCGTGCATGCAGTGCTGAAGTAGGTGGAGCAGGAGCATACATTATCCGGCACGTTGTGCTCTCACAAGACATCGAACGATCGATCAATCATCCTATCCAGGGTCACTTCCAGTTGTTCTCTCCTTCAGGGTGTGTGATGAAGGATTTCCACGGCGCATAAATCATGTCACGAGTAAACTGTTTTTATGCAACAGGAGACTCTTTGACTAAAAAAAACGTCTTCATGCAAAGCCCCTCATTACTAAACCAAGCAAGCACTGGCCGGGGCCTATAGCGCTGTGGTTAGGCTAGGTACTCCAGTCAAATAACCTGACAGACAGTCTTGGGGAGCTGCAGCGGTCAGCCCCACTTCCAGACGAGCCCCGGCCTAGCAAACATCAGGAGATCCATTGATCCATTGGGGTGATGTCTGCAGACTGTGGGCAGAACAGGGCTGTTAAAGAGTTACAACAGGACAGAGCGGGACTAGTTAAGAGCCTGGGAGTAGACGAGTGTTTATCATAGCCAGCGTGTTATTAAGGATCAGCTCTTTGGCAGCGTTTCCATGACACCAGACCATACAGAAATAGTCAGGGCTGGTCCATTACTCCGGGTACACTCTGTGCAACTCGCCACATTGTTGGGGGTTCAGTTGTGTCCAATTCCCAAAAATGTCGTACGAAATATGACAAAAATCCATGCTTTTAAAAAGGCAATCCTCAAGGTGATCCATCATGGGAACACTTTCCTTCGTCGCCGCGCCAGTGAACAACCCTGTGGTTCTCCTTAAATGGACCGGAGAGAGAAAACGCGGTCCAGGATTTTGCTGCAGCCGCGCTGGGCCCAGCTGTGGGAACAGTTCTACCGCTTTAGCCTGGCAGCCAGGCAGGGTGACAGGCAGCCCCCCGAGGACAGAAGGAGAGACACAAGTGTGTATCAGTCACCAAATAGCATCTTATGGCCCACTGCCCCAACCCCCAGTCCTTGATGTGTGGTATTAATAGGGTTGCCAACTCCTCGGAATGGTGTGTGTGTGTGTGTGTGTGTGTGTGTGTGTGTGTGTGTGTGTGTGTGTGTGTGTGTGTGTGTGTGTGTGTGTGTGTGTGTGTGTGTGTGTGTTTGACTTTATGTGTATGTGTGCACCACATCATCTGTGTGGTGGACGTGTTAGTGTGAGTGCATGGGTGTAAGTAGTTATTTTGTGTGTGAGTGTGGGTCTGTGTGGGTGTGTGTGTGAGAGATTTAGTGTAGAGAGGAGAGGTCCATAGGTGATCCGTCTGCTCTGGGACTGAAGGCTCATATTACGTTGTTGCAGAGAAAGACAGCCACACACTCATACACACACACACACACACACACACACACACACACACACACACACACACACACACACACACACACCGGAACGAGAGTGATACCAATCAATGTCACATTAATAACATAAAAAGTACCAGCAGTCACCGAAGTCTCAAACCCAGCATCACGCCCTTAATTTGTTTCCAAGTGTAGGCGGGTTCCTGTCAAATGAATGCAGTGCACAACAGCACAGGGGATGTTGTCCTAGTCCATGGAAATGCGGCGCTAGAGGGAGAGGTTAATTAGCCACAGGTGTGTCTGGTTGACCCGGTGCATGGCGGTGTCTCGTGACCCTCCACCAGTCTCTCTGCCCGCAAGCCAAACGGTTATGCAAAATAACTCGATGTTAGCTCTCCCTATCTGTCATTTACCAGAGTTGTGCGGTTACTGATGATATCGTATGGACACTGATATTTTGTGTCCGTGTATAGACGTTATACTGAATATTTATACAGTACCATGAGAAATGTATTCATGGATTGAGAATCGTTGATCCTACATGTAAAAGCAGAAGTTACATTTACATGGTTTTGCGTGAATAAAGGAACATTAGGGAGCAAGGACTTCCCCTTCCAGTTGAGGTCTAGTTGTCAGAGTCCATGTGTGCACCGGTCGTGGTCTATCGGTCGTGGTCTGTGTGTGTGTGTGTGTGTGTGTGTGTGTGTGTGTGTGTGTGTGTGTGTGTGTGTGTGTGTGTGTGTGTGTGTGTGTGTGTGTGTATGCGCGCGCGTGTGTGCGCATACACAACAGATGTCAGAAATCACTCATCTCAACTACTGGATAACTAGATAAAACAATTAATTTGTCTAATTTGTTTGTTTATTTGTATGTTTGTGGTTGTTACTCTACTCCACAAAATCGACCTAAAAAGTATGACATTAAAACAGCTGAAACGGATAAGTCAACAAAAATGTTACTTTGAAGGACTTTTTGTTTGTTTGAAAAGTTCCATC
>NC_044063.1:21298447-21300947 GCF_902167405.1 Gadus morhua
TATTAACTTAATGGCCCACAGCGTTTGTTATGTTGTAAATGTCAATTGTGCTTTGTGCTTACAATGTGTGTGTCTGTTTGTGTGTGAGTTTTCTCTTGCGTGCGTGTGTGTTTAATGGGACATTCAATCTATGTGTATGTGAGCGCACACATGTGCGTGTGTGTTGTTGAATGTGACTGCGTGCTTGTGTGTTGTGTTTAACGCGGCCGTGTGTGTGAGGGAGATTAAAGGTCTGGACGCAGCCTCACTGTAAGACAAGAGCAAGATGCTGGAGCTCCATTTGTAGACAACACTGATCAAGATAATTCATCAAATGATTTACAGCTGTGTGCTGCTGTTCAGCTCTCCCCTCCCAGCCAATGGCTCAGCCTCACAACGGCTTAATTTCACCAGACAACTAATGTCCACTAACAAAGCTTTTTAAATAGACTGGTACATACCACTCTTCGTATTTTCTCCATAAACTCACCTCACTTGCTCTTACTCGCACTGGCGGGCAAAAAAAACACACACACACACACACACACACACACACACACACACACACACACACACACACACACACACACACACACACCACACACACTGTGGTATCGGGTATTTTTTATTGTTTTATTTTTAAAACATATCTTTTATCTCGTATCTCTGGGGGGGAGGGAGTCTTGAGCCTGCCGGGTTTCTGTCCTTCTCCTGAACTTTTATTTGTTTGTTCTTTTTTAATATTTTAATGCTTTAAGTTCTTTCATTGTGCAAATGAATATACAAGACAGATCATTTACATTTACATTCAGGGCATTTAGCAGACACGTTTATCCAAAGCGTCTTACAATTAGTCACAATAAATAAGTTTGTGGTTATACTGTAACAATAGCAGACTTTTTGAGGACCCCTCCCTTGTGTAGAGCAGGGCAGGCTGTGTGTGGTTCCTCACCCCGTCATGTCAGCGCATTGTGCTCCTTGACTCCTCCGAGGTCAGACGCTGATGATGCGGACCAGCCCACACTAGGAAGCAATAAAAGCGAGGATTAATGAAGAGCATACTTAACGGACCACCCTGCAGCTCCTACACACTCAATGGAGGTTATTTAGTCCCCACAATGTATGATTTTTAGTATTGACCAAACACACAACAAACCTAACTCAAAGTGTGTATTGTCCAGTATTTGTGTATAAGGAGGAAGGTTTAAGTGGGTTTGTTTACCTCCTCACTCTCTCAATGCCACAGTTTATAATTCATTAGGAATATAATCTATTATGCATGTTATAGAACATATATAATAATATAGGAATATCCTCAGATAACAATGGTAGTCTACTGCACTGACGTTGAGTTCCTTCACCTACTGTTCACTACACTAGATCGATTTTAGCACAAGTTTGAACAGCTCTATGCACGACCAGAGAAAGACTACATGTATAGAAACTACTCCTCTGGCATACATTTATACGCCCACCCCGTCCGCTGGAGTTCTCTATTTCGGGGTTCATTGTGTGTGGCTGTTTAGTTCTGGTTGATATGCGCGTCCGAGTGTGTAATACCAGTGCACACACACTGGTATCATGTTTGTTTTTGATACGCAGAAGATGTGGGTTTACAATAGCATGTCGTCAAAAATGTGCTGGCTCTGCATGTGTGTGTGGGTGTGTGTCTATATGTGTGATTGTTGTGTGCGCGTCTGTACGTGCGCGTGTGTCCCTAATATGTGTGGTTGTCGTTTGTGTGCGTGTGCCTGGGTGAGAGATAATATGCATGTGTGCGCTGTAAGGAAAATGTCTGCCATACAAACGGCTTATTCATGTTGTGTTGCGCGGGTCGTCGCCTCCGTAGCATTCTAACCCTTCCATGTCTTCTCAGTGTGTGGTTGTGGTTTCCTGTGTGTGTGCGTGTGTGTGTGTGTGTGCGTGTGTGTTTATATAGCCATGTGTCCTGTCTTTTTCCAAGGGCTGCCTGTTTCCTCCTGTTTAACCACTGTCATTGACACACACAAACAACCAAACGCTCTTCCTTTCTCTCCCTATTTGTTAGCTTTCTTTTATTCTTTCTTTCTTTAATTTCTTTGTTTTAATTCATTATTTTATTCTTTCCTTTCATTCTGACTTGCCTTCCTTCATTCTTTTTTTTTTTTTTTTTCTTCTCCCTTGAAAAATACACTCACACACGCGCGCACGCACACAAACACACACACACACACGCACACACTCTGCTGCTGACATGTAGACGGAGACGACGCAGATGAGCTGCTTTTCCATTTGAACGCGCAGCCAAAACCGCAAGCCACAATTACACTTGTCCCTGTCTGTTGGGCTGCCTGGGAGATAGAGAGATGGGCTGTGTACTGGGACTCTCGCTGGCAGGCTTCTGACTGGGGAAGGAGCGAGAGGGACCGTGAAGTGTGATACTACCGGGGTATGTTTGCACAGCCAAGCCGTTGAGGAACGGTTCCCTGGCCAGAAGAAGGTTCTGTCCTTCAGATTTTTTGGTCAACTGAGTTCTGGAAGG
>NC_044063.1:21313447-21320947 GCF_902167405.1 Gadus morhua
CCGTTTGTCTGTGTGTCTGTGTGTCTGTGTGTCTTTGTTGTCTGTCTGTGTCTTGGTTGTCTGTCTGTGTCTGTGTCTGTTTGTCTATGTGTGTATGTTTGTCTATGTGTGTCTGTTTGTCTGTGTGTCTGTGTGTGTGTCTGTGTGTGTGTCTGTGTGTCTGTCTGTGTTTTTCTGTGTGAGTTATATGGATTCCATGATAGGCTGTTTTATTAAATAAACGTACAGGGGTCATGCGGGAACAATATGGAACGTTCTCCATCCACTGCAACCCAGTCCCCAGAAGCAAATGTTTGGATTGAACATTTCTGCAAACCACAGATACATTCAAAAACAAGGTTTCTGAACCAAAAGTATATGGTTTGTATCAACGTTTCGATGTGTATATCAATCGTTGTGTTGTTTTAACTGCTCGTAACGCTCCTGGTGTTTTGAGAGGATTGAATGGGTGTAGGCTATCATAACAATTTTGTGGTTATGAAAAGTATATAAGAATATGAGACCTAACGTATGCATTTTATAAAACACCACATATTCAAATCATTTGGAACAATGAGCTCCATTTTATTCAGAATCCCAGTCGTCATATGAATGCATATATCTGCTTGTTCATGGCCAATGGCCATAATTGAATTATCTCTGACACGCATATAACTTGTATGTTATCCATGAACTTGAACCTGTTATATGAACACTATATTCTCCACACCTGCAAAATGCCAATAAATATTCAACATTGAACCTTAAAGTAATCATCGTTACTCGTTTCAAGCGCTAGTTACGTCTGTCCGAGAGATTTGGTGCTCATCCAATGAACGAAGCACGTTTATTTGACACAACTTATTAATTTAACTTATCCAAAGGAAATGCAGTCAAACCTGTATGCTCAAGGTCCAATACTTGTGTGTGGGTGTGTGTGTAAGTAAGTGTGTGTTTGTGTGTGTGCGTGTGTGTGCTCTCAAAGGCCTATGACCAAGGCCAAGTAATGACAGTCAGGCCCCCCGTCACGGTCGCAAATTCTGGGCGGGGTCCCGAGGACGTTAGCCTTAGCTGTATTTGTTATGGTTATATACTGCAGAATGCCCAATTTAGCAGCCATTGAACATCTTCAGAGTTATTTCTCTCATTTATACAGCGTTTTGGGCATAGTGCATGGCGTGACATTAACTTACTTCCTTTAGTTAATTTATGGTGATTTACTGGAAACACATCAGCAGTATACTGTCGTTATATGATGTCAATGTGCTGGCCATATAAGGACGTATTCTAATGTTTCCTGCGGTCACCCTGACCTCTGTTCAGTCTGTCTCTCCAGGTTCCCTGTCTGCTCGCCCGTCTCCACATCTGCCTGTTCCACCAGGCCTACTTTCCTTTCCTGGCCGTCTGTCCTTCTGTCCTTCTGGCCGTCTGGCTACCTATTCATCTGCCATACCTGTCATCCTACTACCCCTGATCCCTCCGGTCACTTTGTATTATTAGTTACATTTACATTTGAGAGACTCTTTTATCCAAAGCGACGTCCATTTACGCACTGACGGCGATGTCAACCATGCAAGGAGACAGCTAGATCTTCGGGAGCAGTTAGGGTGAGGCGTCTCGCTCAGGGACACCTCGACACTCGGCTAAGAGGAGCCAGGGATCGAACTAGCAACCTACCGTTTAAAAGTCAACCCGCACTACCTCCTGAGCTAAGCCAACCCCCAGTTTAAACTCCTGGTCCACGTCCTGGGTCAACCCTTCCTCAGACTGTCACCGCAAAATACCATCGTCTTCCTCTTGAGACTGGGTGGTCCACTGAGTTCACTGATGGTGTTGAATGGTCTCAAGTGTGCATTCAACCCTCCCACCTAGTCCTATCTATGACTATAACTAGTTTGACTAGCACATAATGCAGTGACTGCTATCAGGGCTCTGTTGCTCTCCCCTGGAGGTGGACGTAACGCACTGTTATTCCTCTCTTCACAAACTTGCTGCGCGTTTTCACTGCAAGTGTGTGTACCTTTGTGACTTCCGTGGAAGAAGAAAAATCCACTTCAAAAAATACCGCCCTGCAGTTAATCAATTAAAGGACTTGAAATGATTACACATTTTTTGGGGAGTATTTAAGAGACAAAGTACATTTCTCTTGGCCCTGCTGAATGTTTATGCACACAGGGTAAATTCTGGGAAACACAGGAGCTTGATGTTGCCGTTAATCTTCCACATGCGTAAGTGCTTTCTCCTTCCTTTAAACACATTATTAATCGGAACGTTTCTAAAGCGGATCCGGAGCGGGTTGACATCATCGGTGAGGTTGTTTGGTTTCAGGGTTATGGGGGGGGGGGGACCATTTTGTTCTTCTTCCCGAGGTCACAAATCTAAACGGAACTGTCTGAGGTAATTGGAAGAACACATGTGAATATTGACGAGCAGGGAAGGACTCAACAATGGGACCTATATGGCAGACACAGGGATGGAGGGGGAGGGGGGGGCGTGGTTACGGCTCAAGGAAAGTACTCTATCACTCCTCTGAGGGTTCTTTGTCCAGCACTGACAAACCGCACGTAGCCGCGCACACACACACATACACACACACACACACACACACACACACATACACACACACACTTGCATTCACATGCACGTGCAAAGGCGCACACGCACATACGCTAAACACAAACACACACACAAACACACACACAAAAAAGCACGTGCGTGCACACGCAGAGGCGCACACGCGCACACGCTTATCACACACAAATGCAAATAAACTGACACGCATACACAGAAATACAGAAACAAACGCATACAAATAGATGCACATCTGTACATATGCAAATACACACATACACATGCAAAGACACAGAAACACACACACAGACAGACACAAACATACACACACACACACACGCATGCTCACACACGCACACACAGGGCCAAAAACATAACAAAGTGTGTGCAGTGAGTGAGTAAATGACAGAGCGAAGCCTCTGGGGTCCATGCGTACAGTCTGCCTAGCTTCCTACACTTCATCACCGTAGAAATCACTGTTTGGAAACAGGCCCAGATTCCTCTTCCTCTCCCCAGTGCTTATCTTCCGCTTGCTCTCTCTATCTCCTCCCTGGTCACTCCCTCCCTGAGGCTCTTTGGCTCTGTCTACCCAGCCGTGCTTCCCTGTGCTTGGGTTTGTTGCATTGCATTCATCAACACAATGTCATCGTAGACATTCAGAACTGACTCCATCGTTAGTGCTAAACTGTTCATCCCCAGCCTTCATCCACTGGTTCTATCATGCAACTGAATCTCGTGTCTCATACACTCACACAGACACGCACGCACTCAGGCTTGCACAAACACACACGTACACACGCAACCACACACACACTCACACACACACACACACACACACACACACACACACACACACACACACACACACACACACTCAAGTGAACACTCACACACGCACACAAATACAAAAACACACAGGCACATACAAACACACACATCCTCCTTCCCACTCCCCACTTTTTCTGCCCTCCCTTCAAGTCTGGATTTTGTCATTGAGATTCCTCCAGTGGGAAGGTGAACGATATACTGGAATGTGTGAGTGTGTGTGGGGGGGGGAGTGTGTGTGTGTGTGTCTAGATGCATGTGTGTGGGTGTGTACGTGTGTGTGTGTGTGTGTGTGTGTGTGTGTGTGTGTGTGTGTGTGTGTGTGTGTGTGTGTGTGTGTGTGTGTGTGTGTGTGTGTGTGTGTGTGTGTGTGACGTGTGTGTGTGTGTGTGTGGGTGTGTGTCTGTGTGTATGCGTGCGTGTGCTTGGAAGAGACCATCCGCGGAGGACTTTCCCCAATGGTACAACCATTGGGTTTAACCTCGTTAAAAGTGTTTTTTCTGCATAAGGTCAAGATAGCTATCCGGTTCCCCTCCCCCTCATCCTCCCCCCACCCCGGCCCTGAATCACCCGTTCTCCCTTTTCTACGAGAAAGGAAGGTCGTTCACAGTCGTTAAAGTTTAAACCTAAACTCAAACCAACTCCTCAGCGAATCGAACACAAGCAGGGGGAGAGCTGGAGCTGGACGGGAGTCTTACGGACAGAGCAGGTCCACCACACAAAGGGAGGGTATAATTGGGCTGATGGCTATGTGATGCATTTCAGAAGGGATTCTTTGGCTAAGTGAGTTAATTGTCAGACAAATGCTCTCTCTCTCTCTCTCTCTCTCTCTCTCTCTCTCTCTCTCTCTCTCTCTCTCTCTCTCTCTCTCTCTCTCTCTCTCTGTAATGAGCCGGGGTCACTCATCCTTGGACTAATTCCTCCTTTCTTCCTCATCCTTTTGTTCATGCGTTTAGTTTTTAGTTTTTTTTATTAGCAGGCTAGTTGGTTGATTAGCACCACGGCCAGCACTAAACATGTCCCCCAACCCCCCCCCCCCCCTCCCCCCCTCCCCCCTCCCCCCCTCCCCCCCTTCCCCGCTCTCTCTTTCTTCTTATTGTCTTTTCTATACACATTCTCACATCATTCTCATTGCCCCCCCTTTCTATGGCAGGGCCATGATATAACAGTTTAGAACACCGTTTCTTCGATTGGAACAATAAGAAGGAATTGAAGAAGGTATTTAAAAAAACACTATAATTACTCATTCGATTATCTAAACGAATGTTTATGCAGTTTTTTGTTGAGTCGTCATGGCTACCGGGCAGATCTCTGTAGATACTGTCTGTCATGTTTAGTTTAGATTAGTTCATCGCTCTTTTTGTCTATAACATGTCAGAGCACATCTTCCCTTCAATCTCCCTGTGGGGCAAACCCCCAGTCCCTCTGAGCACCAATCACAAACCCCCAGTCCCTCTGAGCACCGATCACAATCCGTCAGCACTGGGTGTCGGGCTGTAGAACTACTGGCAACGAGAACCTGCTCTGAATGAATGAATGAAAGAAAGAACGAAAGCAAGAAAGAACGAAAGAAAGAATGAAAGAAAGAACGAAAGAAAGAATGAAAGAAAGAAAGAAAGAAAGAAAGAAAGAAAGAAAGAAAGAAAGAAAGAAAGAAAGAAAGAAAGAAAGAAAGAAAGGAAAGGTCTTGTTTTTCTTTAATGCCCCCCTTGCTCACAGCGAAAGGCCGTGTTTGCTTGGTTGATCTCTGAACCGACGGAGGGACAAGATGAAGATGTGACCCTAGTCACCGCCGCTGAAACCAAGCTAAATGTCCTCTTAGGAGGTGAAGGAGGGAGAGTTTTTCCAGAGCCCGCCCGCTTCCACCTCCGCCACCACACTGGTTCGCCATCCTTCATCCTCTCATTACACCGGCCTCCCTCTTTTCCGCTCTACAGGGCAACAATTGGCCGGACCACCTGTTGCTGTTGGTGACGGGGCAGTGACAGGGGAATGTGATTGGACGACGAGGTCGTTAACCCTTACATACAAAAAAACACCACGGACGCCTGCGGGGGGTGTGAGTGTTTGTGTGTGTGGGGGAGCTGGTTGAATTGATGAGGGCACGCACGCAAACACACACACACACACACACACACACACACACACACACACACACACACACACACACACACACACACACATGCACACATTGAGAAAAAAGACATAGACCCTCCTGCTAGCCTCCCTCTCTCCCTCTCTCTCCCTCTCTCTCCCTCTCTCTCTCTCTCTCTCTCTCCCTCTCCCCCTCTCTCTTGAGGAGCGTTTAGTTCAACAGCCGTCAGCACTATTGAAGACCTGCCTCTGCGTTCTCCTCTTCCCATTGTCCGCCGCTGATTGGCAATTTGTCTGGAGATGAATTAGTTGGCGGGTCTCACAGCAGAGGCTGAAAGGAACAAAGGATGAAAGCCAAAGTACCAGATGAGTTAAAAGAGGGTAGAGATGTAGAGGGGGACAAAGAGAGGGAAAGAGGGTGAGGGAGGGAGGGAGAAAGGCGAAAGGCCTCGTCGTTAAGAGGGCGAACGACAGCGCTGATTGAATCAGTTGGACATGATAGTTAGCAAAGAAGTGAGAAGACGGATCAGGTGTCATGGCCAGGGTTTGCTCTCTCTCTCTCTCCTTCACATCGTGGAGGTTAGGCACAAGGGTGGGGCAAGGCGAGACTCAGGTTTACCTAAGTCCTCTCACACGGCAGACGGACACGTTATGTTGTTTTCTTTTTTCTGCCTTCGGCTGTGTGTGTAGGAGCGAGCATGTTTTGTTTTTCTTGCCATGATTTATGTACCATGCCATATATTCAGTCAAAAACCGCCACATCTTGAAGTGATTTGCGTGATGACATGGTGTACGTAGATGTCTGCCGGCTGCCAGCTGCTCCCATGTTCTGTTACATTGCAGGAGCAATATTCCAATACGGAGGGAATAGCAACAGCAACCAAAGCACAGAGAGCCTTGGACAGCCACAGCAAGCAACATTACCATGTTCATGTTCAATATCAGAAATCAAAAACGCATGCGGTAAACAGTCTAAACGAGAGCAGGAAGGATCCAGGATAGATTGGGGAAACTACGCTCCTGTACCTTTCTGTCCCACACACATCCACCCCCCCCCCCCACACACACACACACACACGCAAGCTCTTACAGGCGGATTGTTTTTCCCTGTATTGTGGCGTGTGTTTTGTTTATTTGACTACATCACAATGACAGAATGTGATCCCAGCAGGTGGGGAACACAAACACCAACGCAGACTGAATCCACTTCCTATCACGCAAACAATGAATGCAAAGGAAGCGTTTTGTTGATCTCTGCTTGTTGTACCAAACCGTGAATACACACACACACACACACACACACACACACACACACACACACACACACACACACACACACACACACAGACGCACGCACACATAGATATAGATATAGATCCAATGGGATGTCCCTAGTTCCGCTGTTTTGTAGTGGATGATACCAGAAACCTTCCAGAGAGAATGGTTCTATTCAAACGACTGGATATTATATTCTCTCTGTGTCACACACTCACACACACATACACACACAAACAATCACACAGGTTCTCGCATATCTTTCTTGAGTGTGTCTAAGTGTTGAGTGTTGAAACACTAAACATATGTTCCTGATATGTGGAATCTAACTCTTTCCTCCATACTCCATCTGTCTGTTCATTCTGCCATATGTCTGTGTGTGTGTGTCTGTTTGTGTGTGTGTGCCTGTGTATCTGTGTGCATGTGCGTGCGTGTGTATGTGCCTGTGTGCGTGTGCGTGTGCGTGTGCGTGTGTGTGTGTGTGTGTGTGTTTATATCCAGAGCCGTGGTAATTGCACAGGTACATTTTTCAGATGTCTGGTTGCGGACCACCTCATTGTAGCTGTCAGCACACACAAGAGCTCCAAATGTACAGATTAGAGATAGGCAGATAGACAAGCAGAGGGCATGAGGGAGGGAGGGAGGGAGAGAGGGAGGGAGAGAGGGAGAGGGAGAGAGAGTGGCTGACCTGGAAGGTAAAGAGACGAAAGAAAGGATAGAGAGAGCGCATGCAGGAGTGATGGAGGGAAAAAACAG
>NC_044063.1:21333447-21338447 GCF_902167405.1 Gadus morhua
GTTCAGCATGGTATTCCACCGCTGAGTGTAGCCTACAGCAGAGTAGCATACATCGCTGCTGGGTCCTCTGTACGCCTGTACAACAAGAAACTAACCGGAACCACAACAGAGTGTACAGTCACTTAGCGCCAACACGGCAGCAATAGGGAATACACGGGACAGGTCAGACCGACACCGACAGTCTGACCTGTCGGTGTCCCAAGACAGGGAAGCCCAAGTAGGACCACAGAGTAAACAAGTGGTCAGCGTGACACCGACTGTGGCCCGAGCCAGAGCCACAGTCTGGCACGCAGGAGCGGGGCCAACACAGACAGTATTGAAAAATCACCAAAACACATTGTTTCACTCGTTGCTTTTTAATGTACCCCATCTTAGTTGTGACCCGAACCATAAGTCACAGGATGCAGCCTGTTAGGCCAACCTAGTTTAGCATATACTACTCCCCATCTGTTCTGCCCTTTTGTCTTGCGAGACAGTAAGGTTTGGGTTGATCCCATTTGAGATCTTCAGACAGACATACAGACATACAGACAGATAGACAGAAAGACATGGCAAGCAGTTTGGGCTTTTCATAGCGTCATGCGGAAGAATTTTATTCTCACTCGTAAGAAATGAATTTTCAGTAAGAGAGTATAAATTTCATGAGGTAAAGGGTAATATATGACTAGTAAATATTAAATTGGGTCTAGAATGAATTACATTTAATCTTAGATATCTTAAATTCTTATTTTTCTACTAGTAGGAATTCTTGATACGAAGAATAAAAACAGACATTTTCAATTCTCATTCTTACTAGTAAGAATTGAAATCTTACTAGTAAGGCTTCAAGCTGCTTCCCATACAGACAGACAGAAGGACAGACAGACAGCAAGACAGATAGATACACACGACTATGATTAGGGCAGATGTGTATCCACTCCTCTAATCGACTGCTCCCCTGGCTAACTTGCCTTACAGCTGTGAAATATGAGACTTTATACCCCCCGCCCCCCCCACACACACACACACACACACACACACACACACACACGCACACACACACACACACACACGCACACACAGTGTCGTGTTTGGAGTGGAAGGCTATGAAAACATGCACTCAAACTCCCCCATCTAACCTGAGGGGAGGCAGGAGGGAGTGTGGGGCTAGGGTGGGGGTTGGGGCAGCGTCCCATGCATCATCTGCAACCAGGCGCTCCCATTGCTCCACTCTCTGACTTATAGTCAACTTGGTTGACTCTTGCTCTTTGGTTTACGTCCTTCTGACTCTCCACGTGTCCCACTATCTACATCCCTCCCTCTCTCTGCGCCCTATGAGAGGGAGAGGGAGATCGAGTGACACAGGGAGTAGGAGATGGAAGGACCAGTGAGTACCGACCTGGTAGTTGCTTTTGTTTCTGTTGTTTCAAATTGGAACTCTTCAGAGTAAAAGCTCAACTTCTCCCTTCATCAGGATATTGTTTATTGATTGTTCTGAGATGATAATAAATCATGCATTTATATCTACCTTTATGCAACAAAGATCGATCTACATGTAATTTAAGGTTTGCCTTAAAAAATCCCACTTGGATGAAGAAGATCATGAGGCCTCAACGGGCACTAAACCGTGCACCTCCTTACAAAACGAGTGCGTCTGGCTGACCCACGGTACTTTTCCTCTGCCCCAGGACAATCTCACCACCCTTTTGGAGAGCGACGGCCTGTCTCTTACAGCTCATCGCGGCTGAAGTCAGCCTCTAGTGATGTCGCGTTGTGGTGATCTGTGCCTGGCAGGGAGGGAGAGACGGATAGTGGATAGGATGACGGACCCCCTGAGGCACTCCTCTGTGGTTTCAGGATCCCTCTCGCTGCCCCACAGCACTACCTCCTGCTGATGCTCTCCCTGTTGAACACGTGTCTGCCTGATCTGTCGGCTCTGTGAGATATTTGAAACATGAATATCATAAATGGGAATATGCATAACTCAGAAAGGAGCATTGTAGTCTGCGTTTTGCGGTTTGACTCCGATTTTTCATTTTGGGGTTATTCGTTTGGGAATGAATTTGTGAAAAAAAATTACTGGAGGAAGTGTCAAAAAGACGAAATGGAAATCAATAGAAGTGGGGACAGAGGGGTGGGGATGGTGTTGTGTTTCCCATGGTCTACAGAATGACTTGCTTGTACTCGCATACTTGAATTTGTGTGTGTGTGTGTGTGTCTGCTTGTGTGTGTGTGTGTGTGTGTGTGTGTGTGTGTGTGTGTGTGTGTGTGTGTGTGTGTGTGTGTGTGTGTGTGTGTGTGTGTGTGTGTGTGTGTCTCTGCATGTGTGTGTGTGCATCTGTGTGTGTCTGTGCGTGTTTGTGTGTGTGTGAGTGTGTGTGTGTCTGTGTGCTAGTGTGTGTTTGTCTGTACATGTGTGTGTGTCTATCCGGTGTGCATGTGTCTGTGCACGTGTGTGTGTCTGTGCGTGTGTGTGTGTGTGTGTGTGTGTGTGTGTGTGTGTGTGTGTGTGTGTGTGTGTGTGTGTGTGTGTGTGTGTGTGTGCGTGTGTGTGTCTTTGTGTGTGTGTGTGTGTGTGTGTGTCATTGGAGTCTCCCATAGACATGAGACCAAAGGGGTCTCACCACGATATCTATTATCCCTGGGAAACATGACACACCACCAGGGACAGAACCAGAGGGGGTCTGGGGCGAGGGAGAGAGAGACAGACAGAGAGAGAGAGAGAACGAGAGTGAGGGCGGTGATCAACAGATATTGTCCAAATGCCATCTCCTCCTTGTCCCTGTCAACGTCTAAGATCTGTAATATGTCTCAGAACTCATAGTTCCCATCCTGGTGTTGTTCATCGAAAGTGTGCGTTTGTATAAGTATCTTTGTGCCTTGGGGGTGGGGCTATACTGTAGTTGTGCTCATAGACGTGCATGTACCAGAGAGAGCCGAATTGTAAGCACGTTATTCAGTACGTAAAACCTCCACCACCACCTCCACAACACCCACACTTGTGTGGCAGAAGACAAACTATAGGAGGCTGTGGGTGTAGCAGGGTGATGGTGTAGCAGGCTGTGGGTGTAGCAGGGTGATGGTGTAGCAGGCTGTGGGTGTAGCAGGGTGATGGGGTAGCAGGCTGTGGGTGTAGCAGGGTGATGGTGTAGCAGGCTGTGGGTGTGGGATGCTGTGGGTGAAGCAGGCTGCTTGTAGCAGGCTGTGCTGAAGCAGGCGGTGTGTAGCAGGGTGTGTGTAGCAGGCTGTGTGTAGCAGGGTGTGTGTAGCAGGTTGTGTGTAGCAGGGTGTGTGTAGCAGGGTGTGTGTAGCAGGCTGTGGGTGTAGCAGGGTGTGTGTAGCAGGGTGGGTGTAGCAGGGTGGGTGTAGCAGGGTGTGTGTAGCAGGCTGTGGGTGTAGCAGGGTGTGTGTAGCAGGCTGTGGGTGTAGCAGGCTGTGTGTAGCAGGCTGTGGGTGTAGCAGGCTGTGTGTAGCAGGCTGTGTGTAGCAGGCTGTGGGTGTAGCAGGCTGTGTGTAGCAGGGTGTGTGTAGCAGGGTGTATGTAGCAGGGTGTGTGTAGCAGGGTGTATGTAGCAGGGTGTATGTAGCAGGGTGTGTGTAGCAGGGTGTATGTAGCAGGGTGTGTGTAGCAGGGTGTATGTAGCAGGGTGTGTGTAGCAGGGTGTATGTAGCAGGGTGTGTGTAGCAGGGTGTATGTAGCAGGGTGTATGTAGCAGGGTGTATGTAGCAGGGTGTATGTAGCAGGGTGTATGTAGCAGGGTGTATGTAGCAGGGTGTATGTAGTAGGGTGTATGTATTGGCCACACTGCTGAGGCCCTCACATACATTTAACAGGGTGCACAGGGAGATAAAGTGGGAGCTCACTGTCTGTCTGTCTGTCTGTCTGTCTGTCTGTCTGTCTGTCTGTCTGTCTGTCTGTCTGTCTGTCTGTCTGTCTGTCTGTCTGTCTGTCTGTGTGCACGTGCTGGGTGGGAGAGATTTAAAAGGTTTTGAGGTCTGTTTTGAGGGGCAAGGATAGTGCAATACATAGAATGTAATGCAGGCCGTGTTGGTGTTTTGGGTGTGTGTGTGTGTGTGTGTGTGTGTGTGTGTGTGTGTGTGTGTGTGTGTGTGTGTGTGTGTCTGTGTGTGTGTGTGTGTGTGTGTGTGTGTGTGTGTGTGTGTGTGTGTGTGTGTGTGTGTGTGTGTGTGTGTGTGTGTGTGTGTGTGTGTGTGTGTGTGCTAGGAGCTCAAAAGGCAAGAAATAAAAAAATAAAAGTGTGTGTGTATCAATTTAAACAGACCATAAGGGGTGGGACGGTGTATTTTGTGTGTGTGTGGGGGGGGGGGGGGGGGCACACCCTGCCCTCCCACCCACCAGCACCCCTCCTCCTCTCCCATTCCACCCACACACCCTTCTTCGTTGCTCCACTCAGGTTTCTAGCGGGCCGCCAGCCATGGAGCAGGACAGGGCCAAACAGAGAGGGGGGGGTGGGGTATCGGGAGAAGAGAAGAATGGAGAAGGACATAAGGGAAGAAAGTCTCCCCTAGGGCAGGAGGGAGAACCTGAGAATGGAGGGAGAGGGGCTGAAGAGAAGAGAGGAGGAGAGGTGAAGAGAGGAGAAGAGAAGAGAGGAGAAGAGGAGAGAGGAGGAGAGAAGATAGTTAGGCAGAGGGAAGGAGAGGAGAGGAGAGGAGAGGAGAAGAGAGGAGGAGAGAGGAGGAGAAGAGAGGTAGGTAGAGGAAAGGAGAAGAGGAGAAGAGAGGAGGAGAAGAGAGGAGAGGAGGAGAATAAATGTAGATAGAGGAGGGGAGAGGAGAGGAGTGAAAATAGAAAATCAAACGAAGAACAAGCGGGATCCTGCGACCCTTGTTCTTGCAGTCTTCCTCTCATTGGTTCCTAGAATCTGTCAGAATGATGGATTTGCTGAAGGCCGGATACAAGAGGACCAGGGGGGTTAGCGGGGGGGAAGGAGAACTTCAGGGGGGGGGGTTGGGGGAATGGAGCGCTCAAGGGGACGGCGGGGGTGGGAAGTGGGTAA
>NC_044063.1:21343447-21393447 GCF_902167405.1 Gadus morhua
GTGAACGTGTGGGGCAGCAATGATAAGCCGCTTCCCGCTCTCCCTACTGGGTATAGCGGAACGAAGGCGGTAATGAGCATTTTCCCGCCTGCTTCTGTTGTCCATTCTCGTCATCATTCTGAATATTTTCCCCTTCTTGTGATGGAAATCCATCCGCGGCTCTCCGGTCAGCCTGCAGACGGCGCTGGTGACTTCATAGACCCTTGCAATGCAACTCTTTAAGAGGTGCTGGGTAGATGCTGTTGATCCCTGAGCGCTTAATATATAAGGTCCGGTCCCCTGTATGTGTATGCCTCCTTGAGCAAGATCATTCTAGCAGACTGCCTGCTCTTCCTAGTCCTCCTGTGTCTGTAGTTGAATCACTAGATGAAAGAGTAAAAATGGTTGTTAGCAAAGGCCCCCTGGAAAGCGATTTGGCATTGCTACGCAGGAAGGTATGGCTGTTATTTCGTTATGCTTAACTTGGCCACACCGTGTTTTCATATGTAAGCAGTGAAAGACGGAACACGGCAATTGCATGTGTAGTGGTTGTCGCTGTGTTTGTGTTTGTGTAAATGCGACGGTGAATGGAAAAGGTCACATCTTAAGCAGTTCTAAAAATATTCAATGGAGATCCTGGCTGCTCTGGTTTCCTCAGCACTTGTAGACACACACACACACACACACACAGACACACGCACACACACACGCACGCACACACACACACACACACACACACACACACACACACACACACACACACACACACACACACACACACACACACACTAACATGTATTCAAGCACATATGATCACACACACACACGCAGACAAACACACACGCACACACACACACAGCCCAAGAACCCTGGGTCACGGCCTATTTAAAAATGCTTGGCCAAAAATTCCTTAAGTGTATCAGCGTTACACCAAGGTGTTAATGGCTCCATTGGGATTCGAGCCAACAAACCTCTCCCCCTTTCTGTCTGTCTGTCTGTCTGTCTGTCTCTCTGTCTGTCTCTCCCTCCCTCTTCCACTCCCTCTCCCAGCTTGGGTCGAGTCTCTTGGAGGAAGACAGCTGATGTCAGAAGCCCCAGCGCATTGCAGAACGCACATCAGTGCCAACAACATGTTTCTGAGTCCCAGAGAGATGTTGTTTCACAGTAGAAGGCACAATGGGGAAAAAAGCATGCTCGTCATGTGGGACAAGAGTGGTCCTAAGCCAATATATCAACTTCTTTTTCATGTATTCTTCTCATTCCTCTTCGTCTCTGTCTCTGTCTCTCTCTCATTTAAATTTAAAAAAATCCAATTCAAATCCAAAAAGCTTTATAGGCAAGCGAAACAAAAGTTAACATTGCAGAAGCAGGTGAAAATAGAAGCCAAATTTACAATCTCTCTCTCTCTCTCTCTGTTCTGTCTCTCTGAATCTTTAACTGGATGAATCACTCAACATTTGCTGAATAAGATGTATTAGATGTGTCTGTTCGACTCAGAAATGACACGTGGTGTTTGTGTGTGTGTATCAGCCGTGTCAGAGGAAAGCCCTCTGCTTACCGTCTCCTTTATGAGAGAGAGAGAGCGAGAGCGGGAGCGAGAGAGCGAGAGCGAGAGAGAGGGAGAGGGAGAGAGAGAGAGGGAGCGAGAGCGAGAGAGAGAGAGAGCGAGAGAGAGAGCAAGAAGAGTCAGAAAAGAGTAATGTGGGTGGGTGGGGTGAGGGAGCTGGGTGGGGGCAGCATTGAACAGCAAAGTGGAGGTGAAGAGAGAAGAGGGGGTCTCAATTTACTCAATCCTACATGGCGGGAGGGGGTCAGAGGCAAGTTGGAGGCCGGAAACAATACTCTTATTTGTTATAAACTGTTAAATAGTTCCAAGGTTGTGGTGATTAAGAGAATGTCAGTTATAACGGTCATTTCTTGGCCGTCATCTATAGTGATCTGTCGTGGTATCAATCATTGTCTGCCCTGCTTTGTCAACTGGTCTGGTTAGTTGCTTTAACACTAGAAATACAACATACCAGTTCTCAGTAGGTGACGTAAGCTCACCATCTAGTGGGCAAGTATACCATTGCATTTTATGAAAGTCTTTCCCGAGCCATAGATAACGAAGAGGAATATGTCGGTCTCAGTGGACCTCTGTGTTTAACGTCATAGTTTAGCATTATTTATTGATAGCGTGTGCCAATTAGCCATCAGGCTGTGTCTGCGAATTGCATTTATTAACTAGCTCTATTTTGATGCTTTTCTATTCACTCTGGAACCTTATTAATTGCACATTTTAAAATACTACTCCGGATTAATTACGTATCTTGATGTTAAGAATATCAGTTAGTAATTAGTATTATTATTGAGTAGATACAGAATACTTCACAACTGCTATACTTAACATTTATATTGACTGCTGTGGCATTGTCATGCAATAATTAAATGTATTTATGGTTAGGGTTAGGGAATCCTAACCCTAGGATCAGGGAATCCTTAGGTTTGGCACGGCACTATCCACTCGCCATACTCTTCAGGCTTTTACACCGGGATTCCACCGGACGCGTACGCGCCGCGGAACGGCTGCGTCCTCTGCCCTGCGTCCATTCCTACCATGGATTCCTACCAGGCCCCCAGGATAGGCGCATACTTCCGCAATCCACCTGCAATCCGATCCGTGCGCAAATGCATTCCGATCCACGCGCAGCATTCGTGTTCCGTACTTGTAGAATTGTTTTGTGTACTTGAAGGATTTTTTTTTGTACTTTGTGTAAAACATACTGTATTTGTTTCTGACGCAAAATGCATTAGTTTGTGAATGATGTTTTGTATTTGCAAACCACACTGAGCGTGTGTGTGAATCATTTTGCGTGAGTAAAACACGTTTTGTGTGCGTGTGAATCGTTATGCGTGAGCAAAACACGTTTTGCGTGTGTCCGGGTTTTTGGCATGAATCTAACTCCATAGAGGGTTTTCACGGCGCGTCATCAGCGCGTCATCAATCCGGCAGTCGCCATGTTGGAGGTACTCGGCAAGGTAAATAAACCGCACGCCAAGGTAAATAAAGCGCACGCCGCAGTAGATCCCGAATATCTTCGTGGAAAATGGTAAATTATTGCCGTGTTTTTGGCTGTACCAATCGGTCAGACCGCGAAAAACATTTGGAGTATTACAGACTGCCAAAAGTTATAACTAATCAAGGAGAACAATGCCAAAAGTTGTCAGAGGAAAGGAGGCGCTTGTGGTTAGCGAAGCTGAACCAGGATCTACGTGGCAAAAATCTGGACAACGTCCGAATTTGTTCGGCCCATTTCTTGTCAGGTAAGTGACATGTTTTTATGTTGCATTATTGATTTAATATCTGATTAGGATCATATTTAATAGCCTGCTACAGTAGCAACACAGTTCTTAAAATGTAGAGCTACAATGTGCTGTATTTCTCATTGTATTCCAGGTAAAAGGTCTGACCTTTATCAAAAGGATGACCCAGATTGGGTGCCATCTGTCGGAATGACAGGTCAGCAAAGGTCTCCTGAAAAAGCTGGGACATCATCACGCTACAGCCGTCGTGGGAATAGAACCCAGCAGAGACTGAGGGAAGCTGCTGCTGATGCTGCTGCTGGTGCTGGAGTTGCTGCAGAGACTGATGATTCTGAGACTGATGACCCTACTACAAGTGGTTATATCAGCAGCAATTTGTGCAGCACAGAGACTCAAAGTGAATTGACTGGTGATTTAATTGAGGCTATGACCAGCGAACTTCAAAATCTTAGAACTGAAAACATCCAGTTGTGCTCTGATGTTGCACATTTGTCCACTACCTATGACCATAGTGCATTTGTTGATAATGATGAAAAGGTTTTATTTTTCACTGGCCTACCTACATACCAGATACTGTTGGTACTCTTCACATTCCTTAGTCCCCACCTCCCTGTGAAGAAGTCACTTGATAAGTTTAAGCAGTTGATGCTGACACTGATGCGCCTTAAGCTTAATGTTTCCACGACCTTCCTGTCATATGCATTTAACATATCAATAGCCACTGCTTCTAGGATAGTCACTGATGTCATTGATGTCATGTTTATTCGTATGAAACCACTTATCATATGGCCAGAAAGAGAGCATTTACAAAAAACTATGCCAATGCAATTCAGGAAACATTTTGGGAAAAAATGTGCTGTTATTATTGACTGTTTTGAGGTTTTTATAGAACGTCCGTCTAACCTTATAGCCAGAGCAGAAACATGGTCTTCCTACAAACACCATAACACAGTTAAATTCTTGATTGGTATTACACCACAGGGCACAGTGTCTTACATTTCAAATGCATGGGGAGGAAGAGTCAGTGACAAATACCTAACTGAAAACTGTGGCTTTTTGGACAACATAGTTCCTGGTGATCTTGTCCTTGCTGACCGTGGCTTTAATATTCAAGCCACTTTGGGTTGTATAATGGCCAGTGTTTCCCCTACCATTGTTCAGGCCTGGCGGGCCGCCAGGCCAACGAGCGCCCCCGCCAGGCCAACAACCGGCCAAATTTTTTTTTTTTATTATTATTATTATTAGCCATAATATCATAACCATCCAAGCTCACCACCAGCTATCTCAATATGTATTGGTGCTTTATGCTCCTGTACATGAAATTAGTTTATATTAAATCAACTTTGTTTTTAGAAAAACACTGTTTATTCTCCGGCAGAAGAACTATACCATGAACCGATCGCGTAAATGCGACGTCTGATTGGTTCAGCCCGCCGTTACCATGGACATTTTTACCGCCCCCGCGAAACACTAGCCTCGTTCTTTATATGTCCATAACTTAACCAACTTGTGATGGCTAAGCAAGTGTTTTATTTGGAAATAACCAACAAATACTCTAGCATCCCGTGAAAAATGTATAACAAATCACACCATCAGCTCTTACCACCGGGCCTAAAAAAAATTCTAGGGGAAACACTGATGGCTCATGTAAAAATTCCAGCCTTCACTCGTGGAAAGTCACAGTTGGCTCCTGTTGACTTAGAAACCACAAGAAAAATTGCCCATGTCAGGATTCATGTTGAGCGTGTAATTGGTAGCGTGCGCCAGAAATATACCATCTTGGGGGGGATATTACCAATTGATTTCTTGATGTGCAAAGATAGTGATGGTTATTGTACCATTGATAAGATTGGACTTGTCTGTTGTGCTCTGGTGAACCTTTGCCCATCCATTGTTGATTTTGACTGAAGAATATTTTTATATGCACTTTGTCAATAAAAAGACTATATAGCCTAAAATTATTTATAAATGGTTGTTAATTTACAGTTTTTGTTAATGTATTGTTGTGGAAGAGAACACATCATAACACTATCATCAGAACACAGATTTATTAAAGGAAAACCACACAGTTATCAGAACAGATAGCTTATAAACTATACAGTACTATAAATTATAGTATATACAGTATACTATAGTGCGAACATAATTTTGTATGTAGTTTGAGTTTTACAACTTTTTTTGTCAGTATAGCATTGCAAAATCTCACCAACTTGAAATCAAATGCTAAAAATATTTAAAGAACAGTTTCAAAAAAGGTACACGTTTCTAAATAAATTAAATATTGTTTTAACCAACATTAAAACAAAGTGCCTGAAGTGCGTAACTTCACAACAGTCCACTAAAAAATACAGTTTTGTTTTTTTACTTCAAAGGTTTCTTTCCCTTTTTTGGCTCAAACTTAGGTAGCTTTTGGCACTTTGGGCAATACCATTTTCCCTTTGGTGCAACCTTGACATTAATGCACGAGTAGTGAAACCACTTAATATGACATTTTGCATTGTCACACAAAATCATCTTTCCAAACTCAACCTGGCCACAGAAACACCAGGTTTCTTCTTGGCCACTGGCACTTGCAGCACAATCAGAGCCATGTGATTCAGCCGAGATAGATACTCCAGGTTGCGAGGACACATTGGCCATGGTAGATGAAAGCCTTGTGTAAAACTTGCCAACTAACTCTGGCATAATGGCTGTGTCAAAAATATTCTTGCTTTTCTGGCATATTGTGTCCCAAAACTCTTCATCAAATAAAATGCACTCAACATGCAAATCCTTTTCTGTCCAAACAACTAAATAGGCAGATTCCAGTTTGCACACCCCAAGTTGAGTTTGCACCTGGTAGAAATACTGGTGGTTTCGGTTAAGTGTCAGTTTCCCTTCACTGTCCTTCTCCAAATAGGATACACTGTCCAACATGTCACTTTTCACACAGAATGGACATTTCACTTCAATTACACTGACACCACAACAATCACAAGAAACAAGGCCATCGGGAGAAGCACCCAAGAATGGCACACTTGGATTTATGAAAAAACCTGTGTCGTGTACTTTAACATTTTCATGAGATTCCTTATGTACATCTATAAACATATCACGTGCAAATTTCTCATGATTACATCCCCAGGTAGTGGCTTTTGATGTGAATCTGTATGACTCAGGATAGCATACACTTTTGATTAAGCTCTGAGCTGGCTGTTTTGGATCAGTGCAACATGCAGTTTTCATTTTAGATGCTGTGATTCGACCAGCGCGAAATCTAAACCACAGTTTAGAGGAAGCTTGATCCCTTGTAGCGGCCTCAACTGCCTTTGCTTGCTCCTCTGAAACAGAAATTTCAACATCTTTGCATGTGGACAATAGCTCACTATAGTCCATGTGAACTGCTTCGTCTTTTCGCAATTCCGTCAACACAAGAGGTACATTTTCTCCAATTGATTTTGGAACAAAACTGTCAGAGTAAGGCTCAATCAGGGACAAAATAGCAGACTTTGATCCAGTCGCGCTAAGAGCACTGAATAATGATGACAGTTCATCACTGGTTGGCTGTTGCGGTTTCCCAACTGTAACAGTAGAAGAAGTGGAAGTATCACTTGGGTCCTCAAGTGGCTGTCCAAGAGCAGCACATTTCATCCTGCCAGCTCTTTTACTTGAGACCTCTTGGTTACAGTGAAGTCAATCTTCCGGCATTCCCTGTATTCCACCTTAGACAGTGCAGTAGGTAACAGCCAACACGCCTTCTCTTGCGTCACTGTCTTTGAGTCCCTCAACTTCACTGTTTCTTCTATGAGAAACAATAATGCAGCAACATGTGTGCACGTCTCTCCGAGGCCAGCCATACACGTGCAGTGGGCTCCAAGTATCCGACCAGACTTCTCAGCGATTATCCAGGGTTCCAGGGGTGTTTCTCGGATTGATTGAGAATGGAGAACCTGAATAAAAGACATGACAACCAAATAAGTAAGAATAACAAAATAGTTTCTCACCGTTTCACTTTAAAAAAATGAATAACAGTTAGGCTTATCTGCATCACTTGTTCACAATGTGGCCACACAGGCCCCCAGAGGTTATAAACTCTGATAGTGATAAATGCACTATAAATAAAGTTGATAGTGTACAGTGTACATAGCAATCTAGACTGTGGTCTGTGGACTGCATATCAAACTGGGGGTCCTTGAAATGAAAAACGGTTGAGAATCACCTGGCTACACCTTGGGTATTGCAATGATATCATACAGTTATGGTTAGGTTGATTAAAGACATTATTGCATTACTTACTTTGGCCTTCGCAACACATCTGTCGTCGATGACTTGGTATTGAATCTCCCTCACCCATCCACACACCATCTGGTTATAGGCCTCCAAACTTTTGTACGCTTTAAGGTCTTCCGCTGTGTATGGGCTTGGCGAGAAAACCAGGTAGTTGACGATGTCAGGATAACAAACAGACGGAAGACTCTCCGGTGGGGTGTTCCACAAAGCCGGTTTTATCACATAACCGGGTAAGTTAACCCAGGGTTTGCTGTAACCCTAGGTTTTCCGTTCCAAAAGGATCACGGTATGTTAGTTGCTATAGCAACATATGCTCTGAATCAAACCTGGTCGGACCAGGTTTTGCGCAGGTTAAGTTTGAAACATAACCCGGTTTTGGGTATTTCAACCGGCGTTCACCGCAGATTTCATGTGTTCACAATGGCATGCCCTTTTGATGAGAGAACTGCTGATATCAGAGCGCAAATTATACGTGCAATCCACCGGGAGCGATTGATAAGACCACGGCTCGACATCTTGGCATATTGGATGACTTTTTGCTGGAGTGGAGAGATATAGATTCTCGCGCAAATCTTTAATATATTTAAATAGCCTTACATAGCCAACAGTACCAATCGAGGACCTGAGGCCTGTTTCAGGTAGCTGGTTTTGAGGCAACCCCGAGTTTGTTCGCTCTGAGTTAGTGGAAGCTCTGGATTTTCCGTTTCAAGTAGCAGGTTCAGCGCAACCGAGAGTTAGTTGCTGCGGCAACATACGCCGTGGACCTAACCTGCTCGGGAGGTGGTTAGACCTACTCTGAGTTTGTTGTCTATAAGGCTGAAGGCAGCTCTCCGACAGAAGGAAGTGTTAGAAATGGCATGTCCTTTTCTACGAGAGCCTGTGTACGTAGAGGCTTCGATCCTCAGAAGGAATCTCCGTGAGGAACGATTATTAAGAACCCGGTTGGATATACTTTATTTTCCTGATAATTTTCTTCACGAGCGCTATCTTTTTTAAGCGCAATCCATCATTTATTTAGACCACCTTCTCAGCCCCCATGTTAACTGTCAAACGCACCGGGGGCATGCTTGAAGTTTAAGTTTAAGTTTTTTGACGCAATTAACGCATGAGTAGAATGATCTGCCCCGTGCATCCCACCCGCTCTGTAGGCTACTACAGTCACTTTAACGTTGTGGCTTTCCGATGATCAGAGTAGCTGACTAACCACGGACCTATAACTGCTGCAAGTCAAGAAACTCATTTTAAGAATGCAAGGCAGAAAAGTCCCTGGTACTGCTTTTAACCAGATCCTGTTCTTCTCTACACGCACATGCTCAGCATAATCGTATGCAATGTTCACTGAAGTAAAACCCTTTGAGTAAACTGTTCAACAAAATAACTCGTCCCACCACAGCCCGTGTTCTAATAAAGACAATCTACTTTTTATGAGGATTTCTTTATTTCCTGAAAGCACAAAGTCATTCATATTGGGTATGTTTTTAGAGCAGGGAACAGTATCCCAGTTTCCACCTCACCCACCTTTAACTTATGTTCCAAAATTTGGATCTCCAAAGCATCCTTTTGCATCTTTTGAATTGTTACAATTGCATGAAGGTTGGTGAGGGCATCTGGTTCAAGTAGCCTAGGGCGATGACGCCATCAGTAACTGGAAGAAGATGATTAGACAGTGAAATGATTACTTGAGCCAGAATATTGCCCCATCTAATTTGTAACGTGCTGTGTTGCGTGTACATATTTAATTATTTTGAATAACCAACCTCTTATAAAGGCATTTCTATCCTGGAGGGTGGGGGGGGGGGGTCAGAGGAGCTCCCCCCAGGGATGCCCTCAGCCACAGGACGCATACTCTGTTCGCTGAGGGCCATCCCCTCAGCCTCTGTGAGGGCTGCAGAGGTGGACCCCCTCCAGTCTTCCGGGCCTCTGCTTTTTTTCGATTTGCTAACATGGAGGAAAATGTTACCCTAAAATTCAGTAAGCACTATTTTGAAGACATGTATATATATATATATATATATATATATATATATATATATATATATATATATATATATATATATATATATATATGTAATGCATTTGGCCTAGGTGTAGCCTTCTAATATTTCTAAATCCTATTAACTATTGGCAGTGTTGGGGTGGCTGGGAAATGTACTACTTACATTTACTGCTTAAATATAGGCCCATCACATGTTGAAAATAGCTGTTAAATTAGGTAGAGCAGGCAAAACAGCACAATTGATTTGATTTCAATTAAACATTAGTTTACATTTTTGAACTATATTTTTGTACTTCATCTTCATTTGCTGCCAAGTCCTCTTGGGGCAACTTGGGGTTGCGTAAATTGACACACACACATACACACAATATACATATTGAATGAGTGGAAGATATTAAACTATCCTCTTATTTTATTTTATTAATTTATTTTACACAGGCATTGACTTGTTCAGCTATTTCATGCCAAACAATCTCTCGCGCTCTCGCTGCCGCGGCGGTATTGGTTTTTTTTTGTTTAAAGGGGTAACTGCTCGGCATAGGCGTTCATTAGAATTTCCAATTCCGTGGGGAAAAGTAAGTGGATCTCCGCTTTTGGTCCATGTTTGATCATGTTATCAGAGATCCATTGATGCTTGCTCTTTATAGTCAACAGGCACGCCCTCAACCCAGCGTGAACACACCCCGAGTTGATTAAGCCAACGCTGATCGCCTGTTCTGAAACCGAAAACCCAGAGTTGCTTTTCAACCCAGAACTCTGAGTCAACCAACTCAGAGCGCAGGATTAAACTCAGAGTATGTTAAACCAGCTACCTGAAACAGGCCTCTGGCCTCAGTTCACTCCAGACTATTTGCGTAGCCCTCCGTTTTTTTCAAATGGTAGTTTTATCTAGGCTATAATGCTGGAGATGCTGAGCACATCACAGTCGTTTCAGATGACCCATCCAAGATTTGTATCGGCCTCCTATCATACAAAGAGCAATATTGTCTGAGTACTATGCCGAGAGGCATTTACAACATAAAGTATAAAATAGTCCTAACGGACTTCCATCCACTGGAGAATGTTCGATCGTAGCCGGCGGCTTCATTACAAGCACTGATCCATCTTGATCTGTGAAGTTGATGAATTGTCACTTTTAGGTTTTCTACCCAGTTACCAAAAGAAGAAACATTTGGAATAGTATGCGCTGTGACAAGCACACGGTTTGCATGTGTTACTTCGAAGGCAAAAATACAAGAAAACACAAAAACCTACATTCAACCAGTGTGGGGTAGGCCTATGGCCCCTGACTCTCTGAGGTGGTAGGTACCTCCAGGTAGGCTACCCCCTCCATGCCAGGGCGCCCTGAATTTATGTTTATTAACAGCTCCTCCACCGGGGTCAAGACAATTTGAGGGCCAGATCAAGTCTGCCGACTGTCTGCCTTTTCACGATTGGCTTAAAAAAATGGCTTATTTAAATTTATACCAATACGGTGGTGGCAAAAGCTTACCAGTTTGTATGTTTTTTATACTTCATTTTTATACTTGATCCTCTGACCGCTTGGAAGCAATCGGAGTACATATTGTTTTAGAAGAAAGGGGTTATGTGGTAGGATCTTTAAGAATGCTTAACTGGGATATTTATATATTCATGGCTCAAATATTAAGGATCATGCTTTTGACGTGTAACTAACGCATTTACGCGGTCAGCGATCCGCTGCCAGGCTTTGGTTCTCCGGGTTCCAGAGGTTTTAGCGTTCCCTTTTCTTGTGATAATGTCCTTCTCCTCGTCATAGCTCTCCAGGAGAACCTGGAGTTCCATTTCATTGAAATAAGCGGCCCGTTTCGCCATATCGATCAGGGTTTCCATGATCCATACATCACGTCTTTTTAAGTTTGGCGTGGACGCGCACAACCCTGTGTTAACCAACCCCGAGTTGATTGAACTAATGCATAACCGCTGCTGTGGAACCGAAAACTCTGGGTTGGTCGGCACAGGGTCAATCAACCTAGAGTTCAGCGTTAACTCAGTGTTTGTTAAACCTCCGTTCGTGGAACACCCCTCGGGTCGTCATTGATCCAAGACGAGGGAGCCAACTCGTAGGGATCTGCACCACCATTCAAATCTAACTTCCTCAAATATCGTGCTTTTTCGCCCGGTCCAAGTCCTTCCCTGTATGCCTTTGCATGTATAACGCCTTTTGACGAGCTTTTCTTGGGTTTATGACCTTTATCCATCGCAGCGTTTTCGTTTATCCAGCGCAGAGTTTACATGCGTTACAGCGCAGTGTTTACATCGAGTGCCTCCAACATGGCCGCGCATCCGGGTTACTGCCCAAGACGTGACGTCGGTGAAAACCCTCTATAGGCGTGACTTCGCCGGAAAGGAAATTCAAAAATTAAAAAAAGAGAATTCGTAGAGGCCCCTGGTGTCCGTCCGAGGCATCTGGATCAAACTTTCAGACCTAGTTATTTTCGACCGCTCGTATTTTGTATTCTATTGTGGGTTTTTATCCACAACAGTATCCATTTGTTAATAAACATGTCGCCGTGCGGCCCAACTTTGGAAGAACAGCTTTCGTCCATAATGGATGTACTTGCGAAAGGTGCTGTATCTGAGATTAGCCAACTGTTCTTGGAAGGCTCGGCTACGATTCGCTTGCAATTAACTCGGAGCATGAAAGAAAACCAAGCGCTGAGGAGGAGGATGAAGGTGATGAAGAGTAAAATGTTTTCTTTGCGGCTTCAAACGAGATCAAATGCAGCGTGTGCAGCCAGGCATTTTGCCCTGGCTCGAGCCATCGTCTGCAAACCACAGACTAAACCACTGGGAAATGGTGAGTTGTGTCCCGGCTGTGATGGGTGGAAAACATGACGGTTCAGGGGGCACTACTATTTTCTACATTTGTAGCAATTGGAAAAAGTCTTAATAATCATGATTCCAAATTAATAATGACGTTAATCCCATTACCTGTCTTTGATTGGTCTTGGATGTAATGTATTCCTCGTCCTCGTCATCAGGCCTAAAGCACAAGGCGGATGGAAATTCCACAAATCTTACAGCACCCATAGATTCTAGGCTGACTGCTAGATTCGGCCTGCACTAAAAAGCCTGATGCTCTTTTGCAAAACATGACCAGAGCCCTGATGAAACACGAGTCAGATTTGGGAGTTGCATTTCGAAGATGGAAACAGTCAGGAGCCCAGAAGGGTTTCAAGACAGATGCCACATGAGCTGGTTTATCATTCTTATCACATAATTAGTCTTTTCAAATTCAATAGACAGGAGTATAATCTGCGTTCGAGTAGGTATATTCAATAACATGTTCCACTGAAAAAAACAGAATTTAGAAAGACTGCTTTTACTTATAATGCACCAGTTGCTGGGAATGAAATTCAGAGATCACTCAAACGTACCGCCTTCATTTCACTTACTGAGTTGTAATATCTCAACCAAACAATTCAAATTGTCTGCTCCTGTTTTTAATTTCTGACTTTTGTTTTATGTCTCTATTGATTACCTTTGTCTGTCCTATGTTAATTGTGTGCTGCTACCTTGGCCAGTGCTCACTTCTAAAATAGATACCTCAATGTGATTTCTGCCTGGTTAAATAAAGGTTGAATAAACAAATAATCTCAAACATCATTAAATTCAAAACGTAAAACTGTTAGCTGATCAGCCTACAGGCAATGACGCGTTGTCGCTTGTTATTGTAAACTATAATAAGTGTGCCCGTCTTGCATGTCATGTTGTGCACATGTGATTTTGCACTGGTGTTCGATCAGTGTCCTCAACCTGGTCACCCGCTTGGGCTTTGAGGGAGCTCTAGGGAGGAGTTGGTAGGAGGAGACATCCCTCTCAAGCTCTGAATCTGTGTTTGCAGTACACAATTATACCCACTGTGTCGATGTTACATAAAGATATTTCTAAATAGTTTCGTTCAAGTGTACAATTGCACAGTCTCCTTTTGTGCAAATAATGTATCGAAACAATTACTTTTTTATCATTTTTTCCCTCTGCAGAAGACTGCGATGACTTTGGAGACCGCAGCACACAGCGCGGCGCCACCTCAGATGGTCTGCATGTGGACGCCCCTGGCTCCTCCCACATGTCCAGTCACAGCGAGGAGCTGAGGATCCTGAGCGTCCACGGAAAAGGGGAGGGCCCACTGGCGCTGCACAGCCATGACGACCTCTTCACTGCGTCCAAACAGGAGGCTCTGAGCTCGCTGTCCACGGAACACGGCGTGGTCAAGAGCCTGGAGCGCGGCGAGCAGCTGGTCTGCCGCGAGGAGCTGACTGGGCAGGTTGGAAATCATCTTCTCATTCACCATCCAAAAGAGAGGCGTCCTCTGCTACAACTCCAGCACACACCCATAGAAAGCACCCACCTTTATGATGCAATGTGTCGTTAGCGGGGATTGACAACTATTTTGTGCTAATGAAAGATTATGTCTTGTGTGTGTTTCCTTCTTTCTGTGGAAAGCAGCAGACCCCAGACACCATTTTAACCAAGGATGAAGAGGATATTGGTGGAGGCATGCCCGCTGTAGGTTAGTAATACACATTGCATTTAGGGGTTTTATTTGTTCATCAACACGGCGGATGCGAGCGCAGAATGATCATAAAAATAAAATTTGTTTGACCTGTTGCCATGGTTATCTCTGTGTGGTTACTTCTACTAATCATGCTTGCACTTAAAGGTTGGGTATGGAATTCGCTTTTTGGGGCATTTTTGCAAAATTACTTGAAATCCTTATCATAACCCACTTACAGCCACTGAGTTAGAAGTACTGACATGAAAATTAAACGAGTCAATCATCTGTGGAACGGGCAGGGCTCGAAGAACTCCAGCCAATGATTTCCAGAGCCACCGAGTTGCATTGGACAGTAAGTACGTCAATCAAACGGTCGCACTGCACTCCCCCTCTCCCCGCGCGACCCCTTCGTGCACGTACTCAAAGCTCGTGACCCAGAGCAAGCTTCTGTTTGTTGTTATCCTGCGGTAGCTACTGGAGCTAGCTAACTAGCTAATGGCTCGCTCTCGCGCATCTGTGTTCACTCGTGCATGATTGCTCGTCCATGTACTTGGAATGGGTGGAGTCAGAGTCAGCGTTGAAGGAGAGGGGGTAGGACCATTTGAGTTGTTTATTTTCAAAATCTGCTGGCGTTTCGCAAATCCCAAACCTTTAAATGCCTGGTCCTCTTTTGAAAGTGCATTATGACCAGAGCCCCGCTAAAACACAAGGACTACTTGTACAGTTTATAGTAGAATGATTTACATCTTCTTCATAGCAGACCGGTGTCAGGAATGCTCAGATCAGCTCTGATTCCCAATATAACTACAGTATTGGTAAAACGGGATAGAAAACAACAGATCGTCTGGGTTTTGTCTTCATGACCTCCCCACATCATTAAAAGGGGGGAGACGTAGCGGTGCTACGTCTCAAATGGATACATACTGTATCCCTTTGTGCAAATTATTAATTTAGTACAATTACTTCCTGCCTTTATTCCCTCTGCAGAAGACTGCGATGACTTTGGAGACTGCAGCACACAGCGCGGCGCCACCTCAGATAGTCTGCATGTGGACGCCCCTGGCTCCTCCCACATGTCCAGTCACAGCGAGGAGCTGAGGATCCTGAGCGTCCACGGAAAAGGGGAGGGCCCACTGGCGCTGCACGGCCATGACGACCTCTTCACTGCGTCCAAACAGGAGGCTCTGAGCTCGCTGTCCACGGAACACGGCGTGGTCAAGAGCCTGGAGCGCGGCGAGCAGCTGGTCCGCCGCGAGGAGCTGACTGGGCAGGTTGGAAATCATCTTCTCATTCACCATCCAAAAGAGAGGCGTCCTCTGCTACAACTCCAGCACACACCCATAGAAAGCACCCACCTTTATGATGCAATGTGTCGTTAGCGGGGATTGACAACTATTTTGTGCTAATGAAAGATTATGTCTTGTGTGTGTTTCCTTCTTTCTGTGGAAAGCAGCAGACCCCAGACACCATTTTAACCAAGGATGAAGAGGATATTGGTGGAGGCATGCCCGCTGTAGGTTAGTAATACACATTGCATTTAGGGGTTTTATTTGTTCATCAACACGGCGGATGCGAGCGCAGAATGATCATAAAAATAAAATTTGTTTGACCTGTTGCCATGGTTATCTCTGTGTGGTTACTTCTACTAATCATGCTTGCACTTAAAGGTTGGGTATGGAATTCGCTTTTTGGGGCATTTTTGCAAAATTACTTGAAATCCTTATCATAACCCACTTACAGCCACTGAGTTAGAAGTACTGACATGAAAATTAAACGAGTCAATCATCTGTGGAACGGGCAGGGCTCGAAAAACTCCAGCCAATGATTTCCAGAGCCACCGAGTTGCATTGGACAGTAAGTACGTCAATCAAACGGTCGCACTGCACTCCCCCTCTCCCCGCGCGACCCCTTCGTGCACGTACTCAAAGCTCGTGACCCAGAGCAAGCTTCTGTTTGTTGTTATCCTGCGGTAGCTACTGGAGCTAGCTAACTAGCTAATGGCTCGCTCTCGCGCATCTGTGTTCACTCGTGCATGATTGCTCGTCCATGTACTTGGAATGGGTGGAGTCAGAGTCAGCGTTGAAGGAGAGGGGGTAGGACCATTTGAGTTGTTTATTTTCAAAATCTGCTGGCGTTTCGCAAATCCCAAACCTTTAAATGCCTGGTCTTCTTTTGAAAGTGCATTATGACCAGAGCCCCGCTAAAACACAAGGACTACTTGTACAGTTTATAGTAGAATGATTTACATCTTCTTCATAGCAGACCGGTGTCAGGAATGCTCAGATCAGCTCTGATTCCCAATATAACTACAGTATTGGTAAAACGGGATAGAAAACAACAGATCGTCTGGGTTTTGTCTTCATGACCTCCCCACATCATTAAAAGGGGGGAGACGTAGCGGTGCTACGTCTCAAATGGATACATACTGTATCCCTTTGTGCAAATTATTAATTTAGTACAATTACTTCCTGCCTTTATTCCCTCTGCAGAAGACTGCGATGACTTTGGAGACCGCAGCACACAGCGCGGCGCCACCTCAGATAGTCTGCATGTGGACGCCCCTGGCTCCTCCCACATGTCCAGTCACAGCGAGGAGCTGAGGATCCTGAGCGTCCACGGAAAAGGGGAGGGCCCACTGGCGCTGCACGGCCATGACGACCTCTTCACTGCGTCCAAACAGGAGGCTCTGAGCTCGCTGTCCACGGAACACGGCGTGGTCAAGAGCCTGGAGCGCGGCGAGCAGCTGGTCCGCCGCGAGGAGCTGACTGGGCATCAGGGCGGCGGCAAGGACCGGCCCGCTGTGTTGTCTGGCGAGTGTTTTCCCGACAAAACCAATATGGTCATCCACAGGCGTACCCACACCGGCGAGAAGCCATACGGGTGCGACCAGTGCACGGAGCGCTTCAAACTGAAAGACAGCCTGAAGAGCCACATGAGGAGGACTCACTCCGGGGAGAAGCCCTACAGGTGTGATCAATGCGTGAAGTGCTACTATAGGAGCTCTCACCTGAAGAGGCACATGAAGACTCACTCCGGGGAGAAGCCCTACAGGTGTGACCAATGCGTGAAGCGCTTCAGTAAGAGTTCAAACCTGACGGTCCACATGAGGACTCACTCCGGGGAGAAGCCCTACAGGTGTGACCAATGCGTGAAGCGCTTCAGTCGTAGATGCATCCTGAAGGTCCACATGAGGACTCACTCCGGGGAGAAGCCCTACAGGTGTAACCAATGCGTGAAGCGCTTCAGTCAGCGCTCCACTCTGAAGAGCCACATGAGGACTCACTCCGGGGAGAAGCCCTACAGGTGTAACCAATGCGTGAAGCGCTTCAGTAAGAGTTCAAACCTGACGGTCCACATGAGGACTCACTCCGGGGAGAAGCCCTACAGGTGTGACCAATGCGTGAAGCGCTTCAGTCGTAGATACATCCTGAAGGTCCACATGAGGACTCACTCCGGGGAGAAGTCCTACAGGTGTAACCAATGCGTGAAGCGCTTCAGTCAGCGCTCCACTCTGAAGAGCCACATGAGGACTCACTCCGGGGAGAAGCCCTGAAGGTGCAACACCAGCCTCAGTGACCCTAGCAATTTGCGTTGGCACATGCTCAAGCACAGAGGCATTGGGGTGCATTGACACGGGCAATGGGACCTTTTAATTCACACCTCTATCCTGTTTTTGTTTAAATTTGTCTGTTCTAGTTATTTTTTATTCACGATTATAGCTCTATAGCTCTGGTCCAGACTGTTCCCGGGAAGAAGATTCCTGCGCCTGGGAGTTTGCAAACCATTTGCAAACTCCTGAAATGGTTTGCAAACCATTTCAGGTTTTGTTGTTAGCTTATGTAAGTGGTAATAAAGCCTTAATCTTTCAAACCTAGTCCTTCTCGACCTCTCGTATTTTGTTACAGTATTCAATTTTTTAATTTTTTATCCGCAACAGGGTAAAATATGTTGATAAACATGTCGCTGTGCGGCTCAACTTTGGAAGAACAGCTTTCGTCCATAATGGACGTACTTGCGAAAGCTGCCGTATCTGAAATTAGCCAACTGTTCTTGGAAGGCTCGGCTACCCTTCGATTACAAATAACTCGGAGCCTGAAAGAAAACCAAGCGCTGAGGATGAGGATGAAGGTGATGAGTACGCTGTTTTCTTTGCGGATTCAAACGAGATCAAATGCATCCTGTGCGGCAAGTCGTTTTACCCTGGCTCGAGCCAACATCTGCAAACCACAGACTAAACCACAGGGAGATGGTGAGTTGTGTCCCTGGCCGATGATGGGTGGAAAACAAGACGGTCCAGGGTTTCAGGGGTCACTATTAGTTGTTTCATTTGAAGTAATTGGGAAAAGTTGATGATTCAAAATGAACAATGTATAATGACGTTAGTCCCATTTCCTGCTCTTTGAATGGTCTTGGAAACAAGGCGGTTGGAAATTCCACTCATGTTACAGCACACATGGATTCTAGGCTGACTGCTAGTTTCTACCTGGTGCTCTTTTGAAAAGCATGAAGACCAGGGCCTTGATGAAACTCGAGTCAAACTTGGAAGTTGCATTTCAAAGATGGAAACTGTCAAGACCCGAAAATGGTTTCCAGACAGATGCCACATGAGCTGGTTCATAACCTCAAACATCGATTCATTCAAAACCTATAAATGTTAGCTGATCAGCTTACAGGGAATGACACGTTGTCGCTTGTTATTGCCAAAATAGAATAATTACGCTTGTCTTGCATGTCATGTTATGCTCGTATCATTTTGCGCTGGTGTTCGTTCAGTGTCCTCCACCTGGTCAACCGCTTGAGCTTTGAGTTGAGGGAATCTGTGTCTGCACTAGTACACATTTTGAAGCCTCTGTGTTACATACATTTAAATAGTTTCTTTATTGACTCCTTTTCTGCAAATAATGTTTCGAAACAATCACTTTCTGTCATTTTTTCCCCTCTGCAGAACACTGCGATGACTTTGGAGACCGCAACACACAGCGCGGTGCCCCCTCAGATGGTCTGCATGTGGACGCCCCTGGCTCCTCCCACCTGTCCAGTCACAGCGAGGAGCTGAGGCTCCTGAGCGTCCACGGAAAAGGGGGGGGCCCACTGGCGCTGCACGGCCATGACACCCTCTTCACTGCGTCCGAACCAGAGGCTCGGAGCTCGCTGTCCACGGAACACGGCGTGGTCAAGAGCCTGGAGCGCGGCGAGCAGCTGGTCTGCCGCGAGGAGCTGACTGGGCAGGTTGGAAATCATCTTCTCATTCACCATCCAAAAGAGAGGCGTCCTCTGCTACAACTCCAGCACACACCCATAGAAAGCACACACCTTTATGATGCAATGTGTCGTTAGCGGGGATTGACAACTATTTTGTGCTAATGAAAGATTATGTCTTGTGTGTGTTTCCTTCTTTCTGTGGAAAGCAGCAGACCCCAGACACCATTTTAACCAAGGATGAAGAGGATATTGGTGGAGGCATGCCCGCTGTAGGTTAGTAATACACATTGCATTTAGGGGTTCTATTTCATTCCTACTGACCGCCAGAGGCGGTGCTTTAGCACTGATGTTCCATCTCGCACATGCGCAGGTCGAGTAATTATACCAAAAAAGTCACCTGTGACACCTGGGTGACCCGAGAAAGTCTATGGCTGCATCCGAATACTCGTACTTGCATACTATATAGTATGCATTTTGTAGTATGCGAAAAATCTAGCGTGTCCGAATACTCTAGTATGCATTCTGTAGTACGGAAGTCGTTTCCGAATGCATACTACCCATGGACATAATAAAGGATGGACCACGGACTGGAAAATGGCCGCCCATTCATTCCTATGCAAACCTGCTCAGTGGCGCATGGCTACATACAGGAGCGATTTGCTTCCGCGTTATGTGGCCAAGACACGTGACCTATTCCGTGACGTACCGGATGCAGAGATCTTCTTCTTCTTCTAGTTTAGTGGCGGATCATAGTTTTTCCCCATATACCGCGACCTAATGGACTACTACACAGGAGTTTGTGACAAGGACGTTGACAAGGACAAGGACGTTGGCAAATCATACTTTAAATCATAAATTCAAAGAAAAAACCAAACTAACGAAACAAAATAAAAAAAATAAAACAAACTAACAAAAGAAATGAATAAATAAAAATAAAAAATATATATACTTAAGGTTAAATTCTTCTAATTAGGTTAGTATCTTTTAGCTAATTTATCAGCAATTTCATTGCCATATATTCCATGGTGGGCTGGAATCCAACAGAACTGAATAACTAAACCAAGGCTTATAATATTTAAAAGAAGATGCTTTACCTCTATCACCAAATCTTCACGTATTGAATTATTTGTTATAAAACTTAGTATCTACAACCCATCTAAGAGCGGTTATTATTGTGGCCATCTCGATTAAGTATACTGATAAAGTCACCCACTCTATATCCATATCCTTTTTCAAATTCTGGAATATATATGCCAATACCACATTGTCACATTGAGTTAATGGAAGTTAATTCGGAATTTAATTTAATTCGGAAGTTAATGGAGCCGTGCACTTCAAAATAGGTCCATAGCAAGGAGCCGTTTGTTTCAGTACGGCTCCTTTCAGCTGCCCACCCAACATCAACTGCTAATAAAACGCTTGAGGAGGCGTTTTGAAAAGAAAAAACTTACATTTTTTTAGAACAGGGTAGAAAGATAATTATGAGCCTTTGATTGATATCCAGACATTTTTTGCGGAGACACAATCCTGTTCCCCACTTGTATTGGAGTGGACGGCGATATCTACTTCTGGGCCACATGAAATGACGGACCCCCGTCCACTCCCAGCTAAAACAGCTGCAATACCAGGTTTGGCCTCTGAGCACGGGTGGATTGCGGAAGTATATGCCTATCCTGGGGGCCTGATGTTACCATGCGCCACTGAGCAGTTTGCATAGGAATGAATGGGCGGCCATTTTCCAGTCCGTGGTCCATCCTTTATTATGTCCATGGCGGGCACTCAGTTCACATTGAGGACTGGTCAAACAGCATTTCTGATCTCGTTTCTGACCTGAAATTAGCTGAAATGTACCTGAAATTACCTGAAATTAGAGTGTGCCCGCCCGAGCGAGTGATGGCTAAAACATGCAAGTAAGTGAGACTGTCAAAATGCCTAATATATTTAGTAATATTCATGCAATTGTGTATTATGTCTTGTTAACTACTTAATCGTCAAATCCCGCCGGCGAGAAAGTTTACACCTAGCATGTTCCCCCCCAACATGCTAGGTCAATTTCATAAGGTTGAGTCATAAGGTTCATAAGGCATCATAAGGTTGAGTGATATAGTCATGTCATACACCGTTTGAAAGCTTAGAATCTCAGGAATGTCAACCAATCTCAACCATTCGGTGGAATAAATATGTTTAATGATTATAGATCAAATATATCCTAGTGTCTTAGGTCAAAATAGCCCCCCTCACCCTCCCCCACCCTTGGTGCATTCTTACTTTATCGTCGTTGTGGATATCCTTAGCAATGAGTTGATACTTCATGTTGGGTCTTGAAATGTTCATAAGAGTCCACAGAAATCGAATATCAATATTATTTTTATTCTAATTACATTGTGTATATGCACAAGCCATCTTATACAAAGCAGCCGAAAAATAGGAAACCGAAACGCTGCAATGTTTTTTGTAGAAAACTGCTTTTATGTTTATACTGGTTTTCTTTGACTATTAGAGACACCATCAATATAGAAGTTATAGCCTACTCCATGGCTGATGTATTGGACTACTAGGGCCTACTTTTATTATTCCATTGTATTAGCCTACTCAACATTACAGACAACAATCTGTTTTATTTCCAGACAAAACTGAAGACCAGGAACTGGAACCTGGGAGCCTGGTATGTAATATGTGTGTAATGCTGGAGGTTGTATGTATAGCCAGATGAAATAGTCTGATGACTAGTTGAATAGTGTTTTTTATCACTGAAAACTCATCAGTAGTAGTAGCCTTTGTTTGCATACCATTTTGTGGTTTTGGGAGAGTAGGGTGTCAAGTACAGACACAAATAATTGTTCTTTCTTCTTCAAGGAAGATGATGTTGTCCTGAAGGACACAATTCAGGCAGCAGCATGGTGCCAGTTACAGTCTTTCAAGGACAGCGTTTCTCTCCCAGAGGTCATTGGGATGGATGGTTGAGAGCAGATGGCAGCATCAACACAGCGCAAATCCCATGACGGCGGGGATGAGGAAGAAACGTGGAAACCATTCCAATTCTCTGCTTACTACAGAGCTGCCATAGAACCTAAGCAGAGACTGGCTGTAGCACTAAGGTAAACCACAAACAAATGAAATCACAGACCACAAGCTGAAGAAACATTTTTTAATACTGCTTCAACATATAAACGTTATAAATAAATATACAAAGTGAAAAAAGATTTTCAAAAATAAAACTTAAAAATAGTAACAAATGTAAAAAAAACTGGCAAACAAGAACGCTTGTACTACGTGTAGTATGGGTCGTTCGGGTCTTCCCAGTCAGGACTCATTTGTGTGAACGACCCTGTTTGTGTGGGGGGGTGAATTGGTTGAATAGGAGAAGGCAACTGTGTTGGAGGAGGAGGAGGTTGAGATTGTGGGGGGTGGGATGTTTGTCCCAGAGCGGGGGGGAGGTAAAGGTGGAGGTTAGCCACTTTCGAGGCGGTGAAGAACAGTGAGGATCTCCATTTTGGCCTGTTGCGACTGTCCTTGTTTAAGCGGTGCAACATTGGCACAATGCTCATCGCAAAATGATATGCCTCGTCCAGCTCGTCATCGGGTACATGGGGTTTTGGCACCGGCTGCTCCAGCAAAGACATCAGCCGGTCCCCAATGCCTGTGTCTATCGGTCTTTGGCCTCTTCTGGTTTCCCTGGGGGCCTGCGCTGCAACAGCCGGTCTTGAAATATTTCTGTCCCTGGGGCTACGGGACCTAGAGGCAGACAGTGCTGAGGTTGATGGAGCCGGAGATGTCGAAGGCTGTTGCAATGAAATGCCAGGGGTGCTGGACCGACCCTCAGACCGGTCTGACTGAGGGGTACCCGACCCGACATTGCTTCTTGAACTATATAAAAACAAAAAAAAAGTTATACATAGGATAAATTTGCATATGAACATAACAGTTTTATATACAAGTTCTCACCACTTTAATAGCGCACTTTAAAGATACATTTTTTACAACACAAATACTGTTATTGAGTTATATATAACTGTTGTTTGAGGCTTCAACTATTTCATGAAATGTATTTTTGTTTATGTTTAAGTAATTTATACAGACCTTCTTGGTTGTAGATGGGGCAAAACGAAGGACATGATCTCTGCATATTTCCAGTCCTTCTGTGTGCCACCTGCCGACCCACTTGGAATGCCTTTTTTTCCTGTTTTTTACGAATGCGTCCCTTAAAGCCTTCCATCTTGCTTTGAATGAAAAATGTTCACATATAACTTATATTTATTTGCTTCTTCCCTCACAGGTACATGGCTTCTGCACTGAGTGGGAGTCAGTATTTCAATTACAAGAAAACTTTCTCAATAGTGCTTTTGGCACTTGTGGACTCGAACTACAGGTTCAGGGTCATTCAAGTGGGGGACTTCAGAAGGACCAGTGATGGCGGCGTATATGCTGGGTCAGCTCTCGGAAGAGGAATGGAGACCAAAACGTTTCATGTCCCACCCAGTACCTCTCTGCCTGGCGCTGCTCACTTGGGTGATGTGCCACATGTCATGGTGGGTGATGCAGCCTTCCCACTGAAGCCATACCTAATGAGACCATACCCCGGACAGAACCTCACTCACCAAAAGAGGATATTTAACTACAGACTTTCAAGGGCAAGGATGGTGGTTGAGAATGCTTTTGGCCTTCTGTCCTCCAGGTGGAGAATCTTGCATCGCAGGATCAACCTGCACCCAGAAAATGTGGGCACCCTTGTTTTTGCTGCATGCATTCTTCATAACTTCCTGCTTTTCCCGAGAGAGAATGTGAGGTTGATGGAGGAGGCAGAGCAACAGGGGAGAAACCTGCCATCAGTACGTCACATGGGAGGAAACAGAGCCTCGAGAGAGGCCTGTAATGTGGAAATGGAAATCTTCGACACCTATTTCAACTCCCCACAAGGCAGTGTTTCTTGGCAGGACAGGATGGTTTGAAAGCTTTGCCAAAAGTGTGGAAAATGTCTATATTTGTAAATAGATGTTTTTTTTGTTATTCAGATGTTTTTTTTTATCATGCTCATTACAGATGAGATAATCTTTGTTGTATTCTAAAAATGTCATCATTCATTGTAAATAAAACATTTGAAAATCAATCTACTGTTTATTGTGTGTATTCTTTTCATCTCCATAACAAAGGGGTAAAAGTGTGAACTAGATACCATTTAACTCCCAGCAAAATACAGAGAGGTGAGACTGAAAGTTTACACACTTCATCCACAGCTGACTATATCAACAGTATTTAACACTGGGTAGTTACATTTTCAATAGGTAGTTATAATAGTATTTCATATTTGTATACACCTTTAATACCATAGCTGTGTGAAATATTTTCTATGTATCTTTTTTCCAGAAAGTACAAAAGTTTAAAAGTTATTCAGTCAAGTACTTCTAAACAAAACTAATATTTAAAGTAATTAAAAATGTTCTGCAACTTTGCACTGATCAGGACATATTTTACAGATAATCAAAGTAGATTATGTACAGTTCATTTAAAATCACATTTTTATAATCTTAAGTAGTACTTTGTACTCACCATCCACTCCCAAAACGGCTGCAATTAAATGCCAGGCTTTGTCCTTTCTACCATTGTCCTTATAAAAATGATGGATGGTGATGGATGATTGGTTTCGTAAATGATTTTATGTTTCTCCACTTCGACAATCAGTCTCTCGTCGTCCATGTTGCCGACCCTCTGATTGATTGGCAGCTGACCTGGTGCCCCCGGCCTTGATTTAATGTTGATGTGAAGTTGTGATAGGCTACGCGAGTATTTGTGTTTTATTTTGAAAATTGACAGGATGCTCTATGGCAGGGGTTTTCAATTAAAATTGAACAAGGTCCAGTTACTGAAAATTCCTGCAATTCAAGTAAACATATAAAGTGCATAAGGCCTACATGTGAAGTAAGCAGAACAGGAACACTAGGCCTACACTTCAAATAAACACAAAGTGCATTAGGCCTACATTTCAAGCAAGCAAAACAGGTACACCAGGCCTACATTTCAAATAAACACAAAAAAAGGGGACTTCATTTCAAGTAAGCAAAACAGTGTCTCAAGTGGTGTTAGACCCAACAGGTCCTCACAGATCTCTTTCTTGTCTTGATAAAACAATCGCATGTAAACCAAAAGCTGGGCATTATCCGTTACATCTGAAGAATCATCAATGGCTAAGGATGGGGCACTCTGAACAGCCGCATGAAGCTGTGACAGTGCGTCATCTGATACAATTTCAGATTTTCTGGTTGTCGTTGCAGCTCACATTGGGATTTGCTTTATTTTTTCACACAATCATCCCTTTGTTTACCTTCAAGTAACGTCTCGGCAGCAGCGTTCAAGCACTCCTTCACAACAGTTGTGTCACTGAAAGTTTTTTTATGTTGCCCCAAAATCCATGCAATCTTAAGTGAGCATTCATTTGCACGTTGCTGGCCTTTAAATGAGTGTGTGAAGAAGACACGCGTAGACCTCTCATACTGAGCTCTCAGCTCGGATATTTTCCACGCTCTTAGGGTGCACTCACACTAGGCCATCTGGCCGTGGCCGTTGGCCGTTTTCACACCTAACCGTGCTCAAATGCCCCATTGTTCTCTGGCCTGCACTCACACTAGGCCATCTGGCCGTGGCCGTTGGGCGTCGCAACTGTGGCCTGGCCACGGTATGCTCTTGTACATACGTCATCACGTCATAAGTAACACGTCATCACCAAGCGTCCGCTGCATGGACCATAATAAAGTCTGCCGCCAGTCAGAGTTCTAACAACAATGGACAACAACACACAGAACACAGCTCGCACTTTGCTGAGTCTGTTGCTTATTTGGATATATGTTTACCGTTTAATGGGAAAGAAGGCTCGTCGCCTTTATTATGTCCGTGGTCGTCGCATGGACTATATGTCATCCAGCTCAGGTTGCGTAGCCGTGCGTGTGCGCGTGTCGGCTCATTAGCATCTGTACCGTAGCAACCCGTGCCGTAGCAGCACACCTCTCCCAAGTGGCCAAATTGGCCCGGCCTGGCCAGACTGGCCACACTCACACTGGCAGATTTGAGCACGGTTAGGTGCTAAAACGGCCACGGCCACGGCCAGATGGCCTAGTGTGAGTGCACCCTTCATACTTCTGACTTCTGGGGATACTTTTCCTCGAAGGATCTGTGTTTGGATTCGTAATGCCAGTGAGAAATGATTTTACTAACATAATCATGCTTTGTATAGTGAAATCATAAAAAAAAAAAAAAAAAAATATTTTCTTATTATTTTAAATTGGCCATGGGTCCGGATAGGACCGTCACTTGGTCCGGACCCGGACCGCGGTCCGCCGTTTGGAGATAACTGCTCTATGGCTTTTACTTTTCACTTCCTGCCCGGCTCGATCTGCTCTGTCGTAATTGACGCGGTTTAGCAACGGCTCGCGGCAAAAATAGAAGTGTGACGGAAAGATAGCGCCGTGGCGCAGCACGCCGCTCCTGGGACGCTGCTGAAACGTTCCGCGGCGCGCCCGGTGGAAATGGTCTCATTGATTAGAGTGGAAGCGATCAGCAGCGGTGACCGCGGCACAGCCATGCCGCGGCGCGTACGCCTCCGGTGGAATCGAGCCTTTACACCGGGATTCCACCGGACGCGTACGCGCCGCGGAACGGCTGCGCCGCGGAACGGCTGCGTCCTCTGCCCTGCGTCCATTCCTACCGGGCGCGTAACGGCAGCGTAGCGCTGCCTTGCGAGCCAGCCGTATTCACGCGAGATCACGAGATCACGCGATAATCCTAAACCTAATGTACTCACCTTTCACTCCCAAAACTATTGCAATTAAATGCCACGCTTTGTCCTTTCTGACATTTTCCTTATAAAAAGGATGATTTGGTACATAAATGACTTCATGTTGCTGAACTTCGACAATGAGTCTCTCGTCGTCCATGTTGCCGACCCTCTGAGACCCTTTGATTGATTGACTGCTGACCTGGTGCCAACGGTCATGACGTAATAATGTTGATGTGAAGTTACATGAGCTGAGTATTGTGTTTTATTTTGAAAATTGACCGGATGCTCTATGGCTTTTACTTTTCACTTCCTGCCCGGCTCGACCTGCTCTGTCGAAATTGACGCGGTTTAGCAGCGGCTCGCGGCAAAAATAGAATTGGACGGAAAGATAGCGCCGCGGCACGGCACGCCGCTCCTGGGACGCTGCTGAAACGTTCCGTGGCGCGCCCGGTGGAAATGGTCTCATTGATTAGAGTGGAAGCGATCAGCAGCGGTGACCGCGGCGCAGCCGTCCCGCGGCGCGTACGCCTCCGGTGGAATCGAGCCTTTACCCGGGGATTCCACCGGACGCGTTACGGCAACGTTGGACGGAAAGATAGCGCCGCGGCACGGCACGCCGCTCCTGGGACGCTGCTGAAACGTTCCGCGGCGCGCCCGGTGGAAATGGTCTCATTGATTAGAGTGGAAGCGATCAGCAGCGGTGACCGCGGCGCAGCCGTCCCGCGGCGCGTACGCCTCCGGTGGAATCGAGCCTTTACCCGGGGATTCCACCGGACGCGTTACGGCAACGTTACGGCTGCGGCACGTCTTGGCCGCGACTTTGCCCTGCTTGCATTTCCACCGGACGCGTTACGGCAACGTTAAGGCCTCCACACACCGGCGCCGCAGCGTCGCGTCAAAAAGTCTGCCCCCATTATTCCGGGTGTACTAGCACACACCGGCGCCGACTAGCCGCGCGGCAGCGTTCCGCGCCGCGCCGCCCAACTACTCTTCGAGACAATGTTCTATTCCCGAGCGTCGCCGCCCCTGAAAAAGCGCTTTGTAAAAGCTGGTTTGTACATCCCGGGTCCCGTAGGCACCTCCATATCTACCCCTCACCACTGGATGTCGCCCTCTTTCGTTTGTGATAAACAATTACGAGAATGGACGATGAGAGACTGGTCGTCGAGGTGGAAAAATATGTCGAATTGTATGACCAAAGTTCCCGTCATTACAAAGACAACTCCAAAAGGTCATTGCCTGGCGAGCCATAGCTCTGGAGATTGGATCTTCAGGTGAGAAATCAACAATGGTGGACTAAGTACCCACACCATTAACCATAATGGGAAATAGACGAAATCAAGTCACATATAATCACACCATGTAGGTAGAAACCAGATTACTTGTAATATATATGTTTTTATTTAAGGCAAGGCAACTTCATTCATATAGCACTTTTAATACATGAAGCAGACTCAAAGTGCTTCACATAGAAACATTCTCATACAATAAAATAGATAAGTAAAAGGAAACACAGGCAAAGCTCAAAAATGCATTGTCATGTATTAACTGTCTCTCTGGTATCAGATCATGCATTAACTGTCTCTCTGGATTTAGGGAAAAATAACATTAAGTGTCTCGAGCACTCAAATAAAATACACTGGCTACTGAATCCAGCACAGCATTAACATCGCTGTATTTATCCCGAGGGATAAAAAAAAAGTATATATATGCAAAAGAGTATACCAGAGAGGGATAATAACTAGATTATAGGTCATCATATAGGCTGCACCATATGGTTCTGCCATTGCACACTTAGTAGCGAATTGAAATATTGGCGTGCCTCTCAGGATCTGCACGGAGCTCCTGGACCAGATTGTGGCATACCCCCTGTTCTTGTCTCCGTTCATTGATGGGGTGCACCCAAACCCTTCGTCTTCTCCTTGCTCCTTGCAGGAGAAGAAGGGCAGCCCCCCTCTGTCTGGCAACAGTTATTTGTTCTGTTGAAATAAAAAAAACTCAATAAAATGTAAAAGAGCTTGCTCAATTAAAATTGATAACTACTGGCTGCATACATGTAAATGTGTGGCTATGTTAAGGATAGATAGATGGATAGATAGATAGATACTGTATTGGTCCCAATGGGGATCAATAAAGCCATCCAGGAGCTCAATACAATAAATACACACAATAACAATTGGCCTTAAAAGGTGACTGCACTATATACTACAAAGGCTTAATTTGTTGATGCAGTAGATGAATAATTGCAAAATATAAAATAAATAAGAAATGACAGTAAATAAAACGATAAAGTGCCCTACAAACTAAGTTGATCTGATGCTTGAAAACATACTTTCACTTCGCAGATTAGCCTACATTTTTCCAATTATTCAGCCAAAAATATGGAAAATAAATAAACTAGGCTACAATAGGCTACTCACCCATTGCGTTTCGTGTCTTTGCTGCGGTTGATTGACAGGTGACTTCCTGATTTTATACTGCAGCGCGGCCGTCGCGCCGCCTCCTGTTGGTGCTACGGGCGTGCTTTTGACGCGCGTAAAATACGCGACGCTGCGCTGCGGCGCCGGTGTGTGGAGGCCTTTACGGCTGCGGCACGTCTTGGCCGCGACTTTGCCCTGCTTGCATTTCCACCGGGCGCGTTACGGCAGCGCAACGCTGCCTTGCGAGCCAGCCGTATTCACGCGAGATCACGAGATCCCGCGATAATCCTAAACCTAATGTACTCACCTTCCACTCCCAAAACTACTGCAATTAAATGCCAGGCTTTGTCCTTTCTGACATTGTTCTTATAAAAAGGATGATTTGAGACCCTTTGATTGATTGACTGCTGACCTGGTGCCACCGGTCATGACGTAATAATGTTGGTGTTTTATTTATTGTGTTTTATTTTGAAAATTGAGCGGAATGCTCTATGGCTTTTACTTTTTCACTTCCTGCCCTGATCGATCTGCTCTGTTGAAATTGACGCGGTTCAGCAGCGGCTCGCGGCAAAAATAGGAATGCTACGGAATGATATCGCTGCGGCGCGGCACGCCGCTCCTGGGACGCTGCTGAGACGTTCCGCAGCCGCGCCCGGTGGAAATGGTCTCATTGATTAGAGTGGAACCTATCTGCTGCGGTGACCGCGGCCAAGACGTGCCGCTGCCGTAACGTTGCCGTAAAGGCCTCCACACACCGGCGCCGCAGCGCAGCGTCGCGTATTTTACGCGCGTCAAAAGCACGCCCCTAGCACCAACAGGAGGCGGCGCGACGGCCGCGCTGCAGTATAAAATCAGGAAGTCACCTGTCAATCAACCGCAGCAAAGACACGAAACGCAATGGGTGAGTAGCCTATTGTAGCCTAGTTTATTTATTTTCCATCTTTTTGGCTGAATAATTGGAAAAATTATAATCTGCACAGTGAAAGTATGTTTTCAAGCATCAGATCAACTTAGCTTGTAGGGCACTTAATCGTTTTATTTACTGTCATTTCTTATTTATTTTATATTTTGCAATTATTCATCTACTGCATCAACAATCTCAATAACTGCAGGACCTTCTATTAAGCCTTTTTAGTATATAGTGCAGTCACCTTTTAAGGCCAATTGTTATTGTGTGTATTTATTGTTTGAGCTCCTGGATGGCTTTATTGATCCCCATTGGGACCCATACAGTATCTATCTATCTATCCATCTATATAGCCTTAACATAGCCACACATTTACATGCATGCAGCCAGTAGTTATCCATTTTAATTGAGCAAGCTCTTTTACATTTTATTGTAAAATAAAATGTCTGTCTGTTGCCAGACAGAGGGGGGCTGCCCTTCTTCTCCTGCAAGGAGCAAGGAGAAGACAAAGGGTTTGGGTGCACCCCATCAATGAACGGAGACAAGAACAGGGGGTATGCCACAATCTGGTCCAGGAGCTCCGTGCAGATCCTGAGAGGCACGCCAATATTTCAATTCGCTACTAAGTGTGCAATGGCAGAACCATATGGTGCAGCCTATATGATGACCTATAATCTAGTTATTATCCCTCTCTGGTATATTTGCATTTATATACTTTTTTTTTTATCCCTCGGGATAAAGAAAGTGATGTTATTGCTGTGCTGGATTCAGTAGCCAGTGTATTTTATTTGAGTGCTCGAGACACTTAATGTTATTTTTCCTTAAATCCAGAGAGACAGTTAATACATGATCTGATACCAGAGAGACAGTTAATACATGACAATGCATTTTTGAGCTTTGCCTGTGTTTTCTTTTACTTATCTATTTTATTGTATGAGAATGTTTCTATGTGAAGCACTTTGAGTCTGCTTCATGTATTAAAAGTGCTATATGAATGAAGTTGCCTTGCCTTAAATAAAAATATATATATTACAAGTTATCTGGTTTCTACCTACATGGTGTGATTATATGTGACTTGATTTCGTCTATTTCCCATTATGGTTAATGGTTTGGGTACTTACTCCACCATTGTTGATTTCTCACCTGAAGATCCAATCTCCAGAGCTATGGCTCGCCAGGCAATGACCTTTTTGGAGTTGTCTTTGTAATGACGGGTACTTTGGTCATATAATTCGACGTATTTTTCCACCTCGACGACCAGTCTCTCATCGTCCATTCTCGTAATTGTTTATCGCAAACGAAAGAGGGCGACGTCCAGTGGTGAGGGGTAGATATGGAGGTGCCTACGGGACCCGGGATGTACAAACCAGCTTTTACAAAGCGCTTTTTCAGGGGCGGCGACGCTCGGGAATAGAACATTGTCTCGAAGAGTAGTTGGGCGGCGCGGCGCGGAACGCTGCCGCGCGGCTAGTCGGCGCCGGTGTGTGCTAGTACAGTGGTTCTCAATCTGTGGTACGCGTACCACTGGTGGTACGCGAGCGCCATCTAGTGGTACGTGGAGTATGCGCGAAAAAATTTAAGCAATCGGTAATCGTTACATAAACGTGAATGTCCAGCCACACAAACACTAAACACATCAGTCACACGGTTTCTAAATGGAATTAAAATTAAACTAGGCTTTATTTCTCCTTATTTCTTTCTGTGTGTATGTTGCCGTTGTTTTTCGTGTGCGTGCGCACCGAAAAGAGACGTTACTACGAGCCTCTTCTTTGAAGCATGTTAAACCGGCATAGTTATAACTGCTTTAATGATGAGTGGGGGAAGCAAAAATACTGCAAACTCGTTGCAATCTTGGCTCCAAGGAAATATAAGGAGTAGAAGTGTGTTACAAAATGAAGTTGCCAACAGTCAAGGTGATCCTAGCGCTAGTGCTAATAGTGCTTGCAGTGATTTGCGCAGTGAGGTTTCAGCACCGGATAGCAAACGACGCAAAACTGTAAGGAAATACCACTCGAATTACATTAATCTTGGATTTACTTGGACTGGGGCTGAGGATGAACCAAGACCACAGTGCGTTGTGTGCGGAGATGTTCTCAGCAATGAATGCATGAAGCCATCACATCTCACTCGGCATCTTTCCACCAAGCATCAATCACTGAAAGAAAAGCCAGTTGACTTTTTCATCAGAAAACGCGATGAGCTAAAGCAGTCAAAATCAACAATTAGGCACAGCATTACACCCGTTGCCAAAGCTCAGGAAGCTTCCTATCGTGGCAGCCTTCTTATAGCAAAAGCTGGTAAGCCGCACACGATTGCTGAAGAGCTATGTTTACCATTCGCAAAAGAGATGACGAGCATTATGTGTGGGGAGAACGTTGCGAAACAGTTAAGCTTGGTGCCGCTCTCTAATGACACAGTGTCACGGAGGATACAAGCGATGTCAGAAAATGTTAAACAAACACTGGTGGAACGCATTAAAGACAGTCCCTACTTTTCTATTCAACTTGACGAGACCACCGATGTTGCAGATTTGGCCAATTTGCTTGTGTTCGTCAGATACGAATATGAAAAAGCAACTCATGAGGATTTTCTGTTCTGTCAGTCTCTTCAGACGAGAACTACAGCTGAGCACATCTTTCAGCTCGTGAATGCCTTTTTCCAAGAGACTGGGCTTGATTGGAAAAAGTGCGTCGGAGTCTGCACAGACGGTGCAAGGGCCATGACAGGTCGCCACAGCGGAGTGGTGGCCCGAATCCGGGAGGTGGCACCTGATGTGCAATGGACTCACTGCAGCATTCACCGCGAAGCTCTTGCCGTGAAGAGAATGCCCGCAGAACTAAAGGCTGTTTTAGACACAGCTGTCAAAGCAGTCAATTTCATTAAATCCAGACCGATGCATGCTCGCCTTTTCCATGTCCTCTGCGATGAGATGGGCAGCGAGCATGTCCAACTTCTGTTGCATACAGAAGTGAGATGGCTCTCAAGAGGGAAGGTGCTGTCGAGGCTTTTTGAGTTGCACAGGGAGGTCCAAGTGTTCTTGCAGGACAAAAGCTTCCCCTTATCAGGTGTGTTTGATGACACTTTGTGGCTCAGTCAGCTCGCCTACTTGTCTGACATTTTTTCCCGAATGAATGAGCTGAATTTGGGACTGCAGGGACTCTCTACCAGTGCCTTTGATGTCCAGGACAAAATCAGTGCGATGCTGAAAAAGCTTGAATTATTCCAGATAAAAATACGGACTGGTGATGTGTCTGCGTTCCCTAATCTGGAGACGTTTCTCTCTGACAATGACCTCAGGCTCGCTGATCAAGTCAGGGACAACATTGCTGAGCACCTGAAATCTCTCCGACAACAGTTCGCTGAATATTTCCCTGCGATTGTGCAGGGGAATACATGGATGCGCAATCCGTTTGTTGTTAAGGCTCATGACGTCCTGGAGGAGAACCTATCGGCTCTTGAGCAGGAGCTTTTAATTGAACTGTCCTGTGACGAGACATTGAAGTCAACTTTCAGAGGCCAGACATTGCTGGACTTTTGGATGCAGCGACGAGGCGAATATCCGGCGCTTTCGGACAAGGCCGTGCGCTTTCTAATTCCATTCGCCACCACTTATTTATGCGAGAAAGGATTCTCTTCTCTCGCCTGCATTAAGAATAAATATAGAAGCAGGTTGGACGCTGAACCAAGTCTGAGGCTAAAGCTAACCGCAATCGACCCAGACATCGCTGCACTCTGTTCACAGAGCCACGCCCACCCCTCTCACTAAGCATGATAGGCCCAGGGTCGTCATTATCCATTTCCATTCTATTTTTTTTCTTCTTCTTATAAGTAGCCTACATTCCATTTAAATGCATTACTCGAAAATATCACAGTAGGGCCTACTTTTCATAATTTTCAATGTTCAATTTATCTCTGTAAATGGTTTATACAAGGCAATTTGCTTATGTTGTTTGACTCCAGTATTTTAATATTCGTGTTTTGATGCAGTACAATTTACACTTGTTAAACGTCACTAGACTGACTGGTATTTTATATCCCCATTTGCTGGGTAGGCCTATATTTTGATGCAGATCAGTTGTTAGTATTGTCACGTTGTAAGTTTTTTAAATACAATACATGAGTTTACATTAGTTGCTTCAGTCATATGAACAATAAATCATTAATATTAATGCCTTCTGTGTAATCTCTATGTAGTTACTGGCCTACGCTACTTTATTTTAATTCTGGTGGTACTTGGAGAGCCAAATCATTTCTAAGGTGGTACTCATGGTAAAAAGTTTGAGAACCACTGTGCTAGTACACCCGGAATAACGGGGACAGACTTTTTGACGCGACGCTGCGGCGCCGGTGTGTGGAGGCCTTAACGCGTCCGGTGGAATCCCCGGGTTAGACTCAGCTCCTCCCTCGTTCTCATTCTCAAACGATCGTGGAAGTCGGACATCAAGCAACATTACAACTTTAACCAAATGCAGGGGGATGGGGGGTGTAATTATTGGATGTTTAACATATCAGCAAGATAATAGACTTGATTTAGCAATGATGGTGGGGGTCCCGGGTGGAGAACGAACAATGAAAGAATGAGACAGATTGACGAGACATTCAAATATTTGATTAATCTGGCATGACACAGAAATTACAAAGAAAGCATGCAATTACCATTTCAGTGGTATTGAAGCGTATTATCGTACGCTCGCTGCCTCGCTCAAAAAGACTCTTCCCCTTTCACCACTCACAACGAACAAACAGCGAGTCAGCGGCTAGTGGGTCTGGGAGGAGTCGAGTCTGATGGTGCGTTTTATTCTTTGTGAACCGACTCGGACCTCGGATGCGACGTCAAGCCCACACTTCAAGCGTTTTATTATGCTTTGCGCGTCGGTCGTTGGAGAAAAACATGGACCCCACCCGGAAAGCTCTTGTCGCGGTAGCATTGGCTGAGTATACCAGGGGGTCTCATTTATAACCGTTGAGTACGCACAAAACGGGGCTGAAATTGGCGTCCGTGACTTTCCACGCCAAGGTTGCGATCTATAAAAAACCAACTTGACGGGAGAATGTGCGCAGCCCTAAGCAAACTCTGACCCAAGCGTACGCATGGTTTGGAGGAAAAGGAGAATTGGCGACACAGATGGTGTGGTGAACTGAAGTCAGACAGAAGAATTGTAGAGTGAGTAGAACGATCATGTTTTATGATCGTTCATTTATGGTTAAAAAGGGGCGTGTACAGGGCGGAACGTGAAGCTGATTCAGCTGTGCACACTTGTGCACTCTTGTGATTTATAAAGCAAAGATTGCGTACGGTGTGCGTACGCAGGGTTTCATAAATCAGAATATTTTTTGGCTCACGCAAAACTTGGCTTTTGGGCGTAGCCTACGTACACTTTTAGTAACGATCCCACGCACAGTTTTATAAATGAGACCCCAGGCGCTCCAAAATAAATATATGCCATAGGCAGAGTTACGGACGCAGTAAGGTATTGCAGTAACACTAGTGATTGAATTTCCCATTTGAACCACCAAAGCCGAATCCCACACAAAAACAAACCCAGTTACCCCAAACACGGTCTCACTCACGTGCAGGCCCCCACCCTCCTGTTCTTCCAAGGCCCTCCCCCAGCTAACCTAATGATTCGCCCCCACACTGATTGACAAGAAGAACATTACAATACATGCACATAGAACAACTGGCATAACGGACAACGAAATACAATGCAACACATAACACCCAAACTATTTAAATGTCCCAGGGTCACTACATTGCCTCCCCCCTTCAAAGTTCCTCGTCCTCGAGGGAACAAACAAAGTCCCGGAAGCGACCCGGCGCTCTCCCCTCTCTACGAGGCCGCATTGGGGCCACGGGGGGCTGGGGAGAAGCGCCTAGGGGCGAGAGGGGCCCACGAGTGTCAGGCCCGGGGGCGGGCAGGGGGAAAGGGAGGGGCGGGGCTGGGGGCCAAGTTGCTGACTGTGGTGATCGACAGGGAGGGGAGACAAGGATAGGGTTAGGTGGGGACCCAGGGCCAGAACACTGAGGTGTGCGTGTCCGGGGCCCATTCGCACCGGTGCGGGGAGCTGCAGTGCTCGCTGGAGCGGGTTGAGGGGTGGCGGTGCCTCGATAAGGGGCCAACCGGTCTCTGTGGAGAGCCACCCTCCTTCCCCGAGGTGGTAGCTTGACCCTGTACACCACCTGCCCCATTCTCTCAAGGACCCTGCATGGCCCGATCCACTCGCTATCGAGCTTTGGGCATCTTCCCTTCTTTCTATGCGGGCTGTAGGTCCAGACCAGCTCCCCAGCCTCAAAGTGCCTGCCACGAGAACGCACATCATAGTTCCTTTTCTGCCTCACCCCTGCGCTCAGCAGCTGTCCCCTGGCGAAGGAGTGAGCCGTCTCCAGGCGGTCCTGGAGTCTCCTGGCATACTCTGGGCCGCGAGGAACAGGGGGAGAATCGGGCGGCCGGCCAAACGCCAGGTCAGCTGGGGTGCGAAGCTCCCTGCCCAACATCAGCAGAGCAGGCGTGCAGGACGTCGACTCCTGGACAGCTGACCTGTATGCCATGAGCACCAGAGGCAGATGATTGTCCCAGTCCCGCTGATGCTCAGCCAAGACAATGGCCAGCTGCTGCTCCATACAGCGATGAAATCGCTCCACCAAGCCGTCACTTTGTGGGTGCAGGGGGGTAGTACGGGTCTTCTGCATGTCCAGCCTGCTACATAAAGCCGCAAAGACACGGGATTCAAAATTTCTCCCCTGGTCACTGTGGATGGACTCCACTGCCCCAAAACGGCTAATCATCCCCCCGACCAAAGCGTCAGCTATGGTCTCCGCCCCCTGGTCAGGCAGAGAGTACGCCTCCGGCCACTTGGTAAAATAGTCCATGGCCGTGAGGATATACTTGTTCCCCCTCTCTGTGCAGGGGAGCGGGCCCACTACATCCACCCCAACCCTCTCCATAGGGAACCCCACAGGGAACTGCTGTAGCTGGGCATGGGACCTTTCAGTGGGGCCTTTGCGGGCCGTGCAGCCATCACAGCGACGACAGAAGTCCTCGACGTCCCTCTTGTGCTGCCCCCAGTAGAAGCCAAGGCGGAGGCAACGCAGGGTCTTTGTCACCCCAAAGTGCCCTAAGCCCACAGCACCATGGACCGCTTGAAGCACTTCCCCACGCAGAGAGTGAGGCACCACCACCTGCCACCTCACCTCTCCGGTGGCGGGTTCCTTCCAGGCCCGCTGAAGCACGCCATCCCACAGCCGCAGGGCCTCGAACTAAGCCCACAGTCCCTTGGTGACCAGGGAGAGAACGGCCACTTCTTCCCATGGGGGCCGCCGCTGTAGGTCCAACCACTGGAGCACTGGTCGAAGGTCTGCGTCCTCCTCCTGCTGCCGTCTCCATCCTGCGACCTCCCGGAGCTCACAGCAGACTGGGGACGCCACCTCCACCGCAGAACATCCCTCCTACTTGCTGCACAGCTCCCTCTCACGGCTTTCCCTCCTTTCACCGTAGCGGCAGCCATCCTGACTGCAGGGGCGTTGGGAGAGGGCGTCTGGGACATGGCGTGCCCCCGCCCTGTGCACCACACTGAAGCTGTAGGACTGCAGCTCCTTGATCCACCGTGCGACCTGCCCTTCTGGGTCCTTGAAAGACATGAGCCACTGGAGCGCGGAGTGGTCAGTCCTTACAGTGAAGCGCAGGCCACAGAGGTAATATTTGAAGTGGCGTACAGCTCTAACGATGGCCAGCAGCTTGCGACGACTGACGCAGTAGCGGCGTTCAGCTTTGTTGAATGTCCTGCTGTAGTACGCCACCACCCGCTCCCCTTCCGGCCCCTCCTGTGTCAGCACGGCACCATTGCCAACGTTACTAGCGTCCGTGTCCAGGATGAAGGGCAGGGCAGGGTCAGGAGGGGAGAGCACCGGGGCTTTGGTGAGAGCTCCCTTGAGTATCTCGAAAGCAGACTGACAATCCTCCGCCCACACAAACCCCCTGTCCTTCTGTAGCAGGCGGAACAGAGGAGCGGCCACACAGGAGAAGCCCCTCACAAAGCGTCTGTAGTAAGACGCCAGTCCGAGGAAGCTTTTCAGCTGTCTGGTGTCCGTGGGGGTGGGCCAGTCCTTGACAGCTTGCACTTTGTCCTCCATGGTGCTAATGCCTTCTCCCCCCACCCTGTGCCCAAGGAAAGTTACCTTTCTCCTCAGGAAATGGCACTTATCAGGATGGAGCTTCAAGCCCGCCGCAGCTACTCTCTCCAGAACCTGACGCAGCGAGGCAAGTGCTGTCTCGAAGGAGCCCCCGTGTGCCAGTATATCATCCAGGTAGACGATACACTGCTGCCGGGGGATGCCGGCGAGCACTCTGTCCATCAGCCTCTCGAAGGTCGCAGGTGCATTGCAGAGGCCGAAAGGGAGGAACCGAAACTGCCACAATCCTCTGCTAGTGCAGAATGCAGTCTTGGGTCTGGCATTAGGGGCGAGAGGGCACTGGAAGTAGCCAGAGCGGAGATCGAGTGAGGAGAACCAGGACGACCCAGCTACGACATCTAAGGCCTCATCAATTCGCGGGATGGGGTAGGAGTCCTTCCTCGTCACTGCGTTAAGTGGCCTATAGTCGACACAGAATCTCCACTTACCCCCCTTCTTAGGCACCATCACCACGGCTGCTGCCCAGGAATTATATTGCCCGCACAGTCGACAGCACAGTCTCCTCGCCTGTCTGGGGAAGCTGGGCAGGGCAGGGGAAGGGGCCCAGGCTCATGGGGTGGGGTGCTGGTGTGGCAAGGGAGTAGTCTGTAGGGGCCGAAACATTGACACGAGGGGGTGGGAGGGAGGGGGAGGGTTGCGGGAGGAGGACTGAGACAATGGACAGGGATCGGGAAGACAGGGTGGTTGGAAGGTCTTTGCAAGGGGGTGAAGGGGGCCGGGGATGTGTGACTGGTCCATCTGAGCTGTTGTCGGTGGGGGCCAAATGTAGGAGGCGTTTGGCGGGGCCATATAGACTGTGGGCCCTCCTTGGAAGCCAATCGCCCCCCTCTCCAGGTCCAGCTGGCAGCCAGTGCACCGCAGGAAGTCCAACCCTAGGATACAGGGGTCCAGCACCGCTGCTACCCACACTGGGTGGAGGAGAGTCTTTCCCCCTACGCAGATGGACAACAACCCCTTCCCTTTCATGGGAGCCCTCTCCCCCGTGACTGTGCGGAGCTGCACAGTTGTAGGTTGGAGTACCGTCCAGGTCGGCAAAATGTCTGGCCTCACCAGGGTCACAGTAGACCCCGTATCGACTAAAGCCAAACAGGCCACCCCCTCAACAGTGACATGAACATGACAAAAGTCCCCCACCCAGGTCCACCCCACCACGACAACAGGCTCCAGGTTGTTGTCGTCTGCTTCTGGGGGGGTGGAGCCCCGCCCCCCCGGCTGCGATGATGGGCTCCTCCAGATGACGACAGCGGGGGTAAGGGGGCAGGGCCTCGCGTCTCCCCAATTACGCTGACCCTGACCCGTTTCCCTGGGCTCTCACAGTTTTAGGGCACTCTCTGACAAGGTGGCCAGGCTGCCCGCAGCCCCAGCAGACCCTCTGCTCTCGACGAGACGGGGGGCGGCGATCCGCCTGCATAGAGACAGCGTGGACGAGTTCAGTGAGCTCGTCCACCCAGGCTGGCTTCTGTGAGTCCTCACTCCTCTCCCTTGCCGATCTCACCATCGGCTGAGGAGCAGGATGACCGTCGATTGCTCCAGCCAACACCTGCTCCCTCTCTATTGCCATCTCCAAGGCCTCTTGCAAAGTCTGCGGGTGGGCTAGCTGAGTCTGCATGCGTAGTTCTGTAGGGGAAAGGGCCTGGAGAAACGGATCCCGAGCAAGTTCGCTCTGCACGGCTGGCGGCATGTGGGCGTATGCTCGCCGAGACAGGCTCTCGATATCATTGGCCAGGGCCCGCAGTGTCCCCCCCGGCTTCCTGCGCCTATCATAGAGTTCCGAGCGCATTAGCCCCGGCTTAAAGTGTAATTCCGGCGCAAATTGAACCCAGGATCTTTGTTTTGGCATTAAAACCTTTTTCATTGAAAATCGAGTATTATAGTTTGCCGGGCGCAATGTCTGGCGTCCATGTTGTTGACTTGGGGCATAGTGTTTCGCTTCTAAATCCGCATTTTTGAACCACTAAATAGCACCAAACCTCTGCAGTAGCATGACTAGGGTCCCTACACATAAAACGACGCACAAACAACTTAGTTTGCAAACCCAGAGTTTATTTAAAAAGACAGTTTAACAAGCATTACCGGTAGGTCCGTGTTTACAGGAAGTCCACACAAGTCAATTGCCGAATGCGCAGGAGTTCAGTTCAAGGAGGAAAGTTTTGGAATTTATCATTTTTATAATTTATATTTATAAATAATATATAGCAAGTTTTGACACGTAAATTAAAGGAATTGCATATGTAAGTTACAGTTACAAAATGCGGTACACCAACACGAACCATCTCTCTCTTGACTTCAAGCTGTGGATGGGTCGTCTTCTCCGGTGCTTGAGCTGTCCTTCACTCTATGCGTCAATCACGTGTGCAGTGCGTCTTCCGTCAACAACGTGCCATGCTTGATTGTAGCGAACAATTATTTTGTAACTGAAACTTACATATGCAATTCCTTTAATTTACGTGTCAACACTTGCTATATATTATTTATAAATATATATTATATAAATTATAAATTCCAAAACTTTCCTCCTTGAACTGAACTCCGGCGCATTCGGCAATCGACTTGTGTGGACTTCCTGTAAACAGGGACCTACCGGTAATGCTTGTTAAACTGTCTTTAAATAAACTCCAGGTTTGCAAACTAAGTGGTTTGTGCTTCGTTTTATGTATAGGGACCCTAGTCATGCTACTGCAGAGGTTTGGTGCTATTTAGTGGTTCAAAAATGCGGATTTAGAAGCGAAACACTATGCCCCAAGTCAACAACATGGACGCCAAACATTGCGCCCGGCAAACTATAAAACTCGATTTTAATGAAAAAGGTATCTGGAAGGCTTATTTGATGGGTTTTAATGCCAAAACAAGGATCCTGGGTTCAATTTGCGCCGGAATTACACTTTAACACACAGTCCAAAACGCCTCCTTAGTGCCCCCACTAGGGCAACATAGTCCCCCCTGACCTTTGGGCTAGTCAGTACCAAACAAGACAACGCGTCGTCCGCCAGACACAACGCAAGCTGCAGCGCTTTGACCTTCACTGACCACCGGCAGCATCGGCTAAAAGTTCAAATTGCGCGTGGTAAGCTTCCCAGTCAGCCTTACCGGTGTATAGAGGCGTCTTGATGGACACCGGGCTTGATGTGAGAAAAGCACCGCCATGTCTGTCGCCGTCTTGTGGCGGCCACGGGCAGTCGGCGCTGTGAACTATGCGGGAAAAATCATCTCTTTCAACGGCGGCCGGTTCCCGTTGGGTTCTACCCCTCACCAGAGACTACGAAGCTACTGCACACGCCCCCTCGCCGTAGTCGTCCATCTCTATCTTCACCCGACAGTCCGCAGGGAGCATTATTGTTGTAGAGAAAAAGCGACAACAAAAAAAGAGCCAACGGCGATAGCAACTCCAGCCGACTCGCCGAGCACTGCAGGGCCGAGAAAAAATCCCAAAAAAAAAAAATACTTTCACTTCTGACACCAATGTAATGACCTCGCCGGTGACATAACGATGTTGAGTCATTAGTATTTGAAGGAACTTTTAATGTACAAAAACCAGGTCACTGAAACCCGTAACCAACGGCGAAATCCCACACAAAAACAAACCCAGTTACCCCGGCAACCCCAAACACGGTCTCACTCACGTGCAGGCCCCCACCCTCCTGTTCTTCCAAGGTCCTCCCCCAGCTAACCTAATGATTCGCCCCCACACTGATTGACAAGAAGAACATTACAATACATGCACATAGAACGATAGTTCTATTTCATGTAGGCTACGCCGTCTAGGCTTCGCCTTATGGGCTTGTCAATTCATGGGCTCTGAAAATTCAAACTATGCACCTATCAGCGTGGGCACCGCCCACATTTCCCACGGTATCGTGTATATAGCACGGTGTATACCGTCGCTCATCCTCCCTTTTCTTTCAGCACTTGTGCTTGTCAGCAGATTAGAGAACTACCTTAAGAAGATGTCTTCAACGGAAAAACAACGGATCTCCCAAGCCGGTGGCAGCGGCCCGGGAGATGCCTCGGACAAACGGCCCTTTTCAGGGCCACCTGAGAGCGCTCCTGGGGCTAGGTCCTTCTCAGGACTCCTTTGCGCCTCCTGTCCCGCCTCCCTGGCACCGGGTGACAGGCACGTGGCGTGTTTTCGGTGCCTCGGCGCCGACCACGCCGCGGCTGCTATGACGCCCTCCGTCTCCTGTGTCTCATGCCGGGAGCTGTCTGAAGAAGGGATCCTCTCCAGACACCTCTACTTCTCCCCTGCGGTGGACCTGGCTGACGCCATTGACCTGTTCAGGGCCAGCCCGGACTACCACGATGGCGTCGCCAACGCAGACGAAGACGCTGTCTCAATGGACGACGTCTTCGACGACTCGGCGTCCGGTGTTTCCCACTCCCGGGTTTCAACCGCCACCGCCGTGGAACGAGAGAGACCGCGCCGGATGGCCGATCTCTTCGGGGAGATCATGGGTGAGGCGGCGGCCATCAAAGGAATTCCTATGCCGGCCCCGCCTCTCGCCCCCATATCGGACGATATGCAGGGCGAGTGCTTTCGCACCCCATCGTCTTCCCGACGGGTTACCCAGTGCCCGTTGTTCCCGCCTGTGCAGCACTTTTTTAGTGCTGCCGGTGGGGACCCTTCTACACTGAAGGCCCCGGTGAAGTCCCACACGGATTTCACCAACGTGGAAGGGTGGGCCGATACTCAAGCGAGGGGGATCCCTCGCCTGGAGCCTCCCCTGGCAGCGCTTCTCTGTCCGGGCGCCGGATGGCGCCCTAACGAAAAGCCGCTGCCCCCCGACCGCCTCCAGAAACAGATTGTCGGCCTAACGGACAGGATGTTCGTTTGTGCCTCTCAATCTGCGGCGGCGGTCAACAACATCGCCCTGCTCTCCTCCGCCATGGTCTCCTTGTCGGCTGACCGGGAGGCCTACGGCCCGGAGGAAGCCGCAAGATGGCTGGCGGTTTCCCGCTTTTCCAGCGCCATCCTCCAGCTATGCCAGCCGATAGCCGTTTCGGCCAGCCGGCATATGGCGTGGGCAACTATGATTCAGCGAATCATATGGCTCTCCCACACTGCGGTGCCGGAACGGGAGCGGGCCAGCCTGGTCCAGGGTCCACTAGCGCCGGATGGCCTATTTGGTCCCCGGTTCTCAGAGGTTCTCGCGCACCAGCAGTCTGTCCGTGAGAATCGTTCCTGGTTTGGGGCGATTCTCACGGGCTCCTCCCACCAGCAGGCCGGGAGGAAGCGGGGCCCAGGCCGGGCCCAGCGTTCCAGGGGACCGCCTCCGACTCCAGCTCCGGTGCCGCAGCAGCAGCAGCAGCAGCAGCCGCGGCCGCCGCCACCGCGGATGGTTGGAGCAGCGCCACGGACCGGAAAATTCCGGAAGCTGGCTCCGACTTTTTCCTTCCCTAATAAAGAAAAAAATAAAGACCGTTCGACTGAACGGCAGTACATGGTACCCAAGGAGCGATATTCCTTAGGCCACCTGCGTCCTACGCTTGTGGCGCGTTCCTCCATGTTGCCTCTTTCCCCCCCTCAGCCCGGTGGCTGTAGGGTGGCGGTCGGACGGCGTGTTCACATGGCCTCTGGTTCACCTGCTTCTAAGAAGCGGCGATCCTTAGAGCCTCGTGGACGGATCAGAGACTCGTTGCACGAGCCCGTGGATGCGGCCGCTTGTACCGGTCCCCTGGTTCCCCACATTATAGGTGAGGAGACGGGTCCGCGCGCTGTGGCTACAGCCTGCGGACAGCGCATAGGTGCGGCGGCCGGACGGCTCGCTCCCTGTTCAGCGGTCACGAGCACAACGTCTAGACAGCTCGTTGTTTTTACAGCGGCTGGTTCTGGTACGTCTCCTACGCTCGCTGAGCCTCCTCCCTTTCGTGGGAAGCCCCCCTTGGTTCACACGCAGTGTGGAGGCGGTAGGGGCAGAGGAATACGGGTTATTCCTGGACGGTCTTCCTCAGCTGTCGGCTCGCCCTCTCTCCAACCGCTATGCGTGTTGGCAAGAGCGGTGCGTTCTGCCATCGTGGTTGGACACCACGTTGAGATGGGGCCATTCCATACAGTTCAAGCGTCGTCCCCCACCCTTTATGGGGTTGGTGGAGACCACGCTACGGGACCCGGCTGCGAGCACGGCTCTGGCAGCAGAGGTGGCACGTCTCTTGGTAAATAAAAAAAAAGGGCCATCACTGTCGTTCCCCCCCACGAGTCTCACCTAGGTTTTTATTCCCGCTACTTCCTGGTTTCCAAGAAGTCAGGGGAAATGAGACCTATTCTGGATCTTCGCGTGTTCAACAGATTCGTTGCCACGAGGAAGTTCAGAATGCTCACGGTCGGAGCATTGTTCCGGTGTGTGAGAGAGGGCGATTGGTTCACATCCCTGGATCTCAAGGATGCTTACTTCCACGTCCCTGTTCGGCAGGCGCACAGGAAGTTTCTCCGCTTTGCCTTTATGGGGATGGCGTACGAGTACCAGTGTCTGCCGTTCGGCTATTCCCTGACTCCGCGCACCTTCTCGAAGTGTGTGGAGACGGCGTTGGTACCGCTCAGGCGTCAGGGAAAGAGGATTCTCTTCTACCTAGACGATCTGCTTATTCTGAGCAACTCAGAAGAGACCGCGAGAAGGGACCTCATGTTGGTGATAAACCATCTCTCCTTCCTGGGTTTTGCCATCAACTGGGAGAAGAGCTCCCCGCTCCCCAGCCGGCAGACAGTTTACTTGGGGCTTTGCCTAGACTCAGCCACCATGACTGCGATGCTTTCGCCTCCTCGGCGAGACGCCATCCTGTCGGCGCTCTCCCGTTTTCACGTTCGCAGAAACGTGACCGCACTGTCCACCATGCGCCTGTTGGGGCTGATGGCAGCTGCCCACCCCGTGGTCCCCCTGGGTCTGCTTTTTATGCGCAGACTCCAGCGGTGGTTTGCTCGCCAACGGTTGGACCCCAGGCGACACAAGCTCAGGGTGCTCCTCGTCCCCCGTTCGGTGTCGCCAGACCTGGAATATTGGAAAGGACCCCCCGCCCCTCTCAAGGGTGTTCCCCTGGGCAGGGTGGCGTCCTACGTAGTGGTCTTCACGGACGCCTCGTTTACGGGTTGGGGAGGAACGTGCCTCTCTCACTCGGTCGGAGATGAGTGGCGCACGCCCCCTACAGCACACATAAATGTGTTGGAGCTCGACGCTGTGAGGAAAGTGCTGTTGCATTTCTTTCACCTGGTGCGCGGCTGCCACGTTCTGATCAGGACAGACAGCGTGTCGGCGGCGGCGTACATCAACAGACAGGGGGGAGTCCGCTCTCCACCGAAAGGCGGTCGAGCTCTGGCTTTGGGCTCATCAGTATCTCCTCAGTCTGAGAGCCCTGCATATCGCGGGCGCCCAGAACTTTGGGGCGGACCTCATGTCTCGAGGCGGTCCCCGCCGAGACGGGTGGCGGTTACATCCCGACATTGTCAGACTGATCTGGCAGAGGTTCGGGACAGCGCAGGTGGACCTCTTCGCGTCCAGGGAGAACACGCACTGCAGTTGGTGGTTCTCCCTCAGCCCTCGGGATCTTCCCCCGTTGGGGGTAGATGCGTTGACACACACACCTTGGCCGCGGGCTCTCTTGTATGCGTTTCCCCCGCTCCAGCTGATCCTTCCTCTTCTGGAACGGGTCAGACAGGAGGGTCTGTCCCTGATATTAGTGGCCCCGGAGAACCGTTCAGCTCTGTGGTTTCCAGAGCTGGCCGCGCTCTCACGGTCAGCGCCGTGGCCAGTACCGTTCAGGCCGGATGCGCTTTCACAGGCCCACGGGACGGTGCACCACCCGCCCGATGTCTCGGGACGGCTGTTGGTTTGGCTCCTGAGAGGTTGATCCTGCAGGGCAAAGGTTTGCCTGAGACGGTTATCAACACTATTCAGAGCGCTCGTGCGCCTTCTACTTTTTCCCTCTATGCGGCGAAGTGGTGCGCCTTCTCTAATTGGTGTGAGAAGAACCACGCTGTCCCATCTCAATGCGAGGTGGGAAGCGTGCTTTCGTTTCTGCAAAACTTATTGGAAAAAGGTTTGGCCTTCTCCACTATCAAGGTCTATGCGGCAGCCGTTTCGGCTGGCCATGCAGGCTGTGATGGTGGACCGATCTTCAGCCATCCACTGGTCAAGAGATTTTTGCGTGGGGCTAGACGGGTTAGGCCTGTTTCACGCGTGCTTACACCACGCTGGGATCTCCCCACCGTGTTGCGCGGATTGTCCAGGGATCCTTTTGAGCCTCTTTCTCAGGCCCCCTTGGATGCCTTGTCATTTAAGACGGCACTCTTGTTGGCCTTGGTTTCTGCCAAGCGGGCCGGTGAGCTAACCGCTCTGTCTGTCAGCCCGAGTTGCTTGTTGCTAAACGAGGACAGCTCCTTCGCGTTGCTCAGACCTAATCCTGCGTTCCTCCCGAAGAACATTAATAGTTCTTTTCGGTCCGCCTCATCATTCTGATGAGGCGGAGGCGGAGTTGCATCTCCTGTGCCTGGTTCGGGCGTTTGCTATGTACGTGAATCGCACCGCCGCGTTCTGCTCCACACAACAGTTGTTTGTGTGTTATAGCGACGCTAGCAGGGGCCGCGCTCTCTCTAAGCAGCGGTTTTCTCGCTTGGTATGTGAGGGTGTTTGCTTAGCCTACTCTCGGCAGGGCTTGGCTCCACCGTTGGGCGTTAAAGCTCACTCCACACGGAGCGTGGCCGCTTCAACGGCTCTACTCAAGGGCGTTTCGGTGGAAGACATCTGCGCGGCTGCGTCTTGGTCTTCCCCCGGCCCCTTTGTCCGTTTTTACATGTTAGACATGTCCAGGGGCTCACTCGGCAACTCTGTGCTAGAGCCCGGGACCCCTTTTACGGCTTAAGAATATAGACATGTTCTTTAAAGCGGCGTGGTTGGATTTCCTCTCGCCGGCTGGCGAGTTGGACTTGATTACCAGTTTCAATCTCCCACCTTTTTTCAAATGAAAAGCAGGCTAGGGAGGTTTTTCTATTGGCTCGCCAATTGTCAGGTGGCTTTGTTTGCCAGTGTGGCACTCCCGCCGTTTTTTCTTCTAAAAACGGCCGAGAGAGTCCCCTTATTGGAGAGCCGGATTCTGTGGCTCCGCCCCCGGTAGTAGCGGACCTAATGGAAACCGTGTTGCCCTGGTTTTTCTTTTCCTTTTCATGGGTTCCATGAAGCACGGATTAGAACCGGAGTCTTTACAGACTCACTTTTTTCTCCCTTGATCATTGCCTTGCTTGATCTAGGAGGAATTAGTTTTTTATTAAGCTGTTGTGTTTTACACTTCCTTGGCTTTTTTGAGTCTTAATGTGTTCTGGTGACTTAGGTCGTTTTGACTGGGGTACAGCAGTACATTGATCGGGCTCCGCTCGCAGCTTCACCTTAGCCCATACGGCGAAGCCTAGACGGCGTAGCCTACATGAAATAGAACGATAGTTATGTTATTATAACTCTAGTTCTATGATTGTATTCAAACTATGCACCAATCAGCGTGGGCCCCGCCCACATTTCCCACGGTATCGCGTCTATATAACGCGGTGTATACCGTCGCTCATCCTCCACGCTTTTTTCTTTCAGCATTTGGAGGGTACAGCAGGTGGGAAACTAGACGGCTATGCCTACAATCATGGAATTAGAGTTATAATAACATAACTATCGTTCTATTTCATGTAGGTTACGCCGTCTAGGCTTCGCCTTATGGGCTAAGGCAGTGGTTCCCAACCTTTTTTGGGCTGTGACCCCATTTTGACATCAAAAATGTCTGGCGACCCGAGAGAATTATTTTTTTCTAGAATTATTTTTTTAACATGTTTGTTATACTGTGAACAAATACAGAGTAGCCAGGATAAGTGCACAAATTGACCATTTTCCAAAGATGTCCGGTATATATGCAAGGAGGCACATTTTCTGCTGGTAACCTCTCGACAACCACCGTGCCTCTGTGTGAAATAGTATGATTTCATATTCAGAGCCCCTGTCGGCGCACAGTGTTGCAAACAGACCTGCTCGCAGAGGATGTGGCTTGATGTAATTCACTATGGTTACGACCTGGTGCAGTATGTCTGCGATGGGCGCAATTTAGTTATTTTTTTAGCTTCTTTCTCCACGCACATCGTTTTCACCATTTCGATGGCAGCTGGCAATATAAAAGTCACAGCAATGCTATGTGGCTTCATATTCCTAACAATGAGATAGCTCACCTCAAGAGAAGCTTTCAGGGCCCGTTCACTAGCAGTCACAGCCTTTTTGAAATAGGCCTACACTTGCTGTTTGTTCGGTCTGCAAATTTATTTTCGAAAAAAGCTCTTGGTTTGCCGACATGCTCTTTGTGTGGTGTCTCAAAGTGTCTTTTGAGTTTGTTTGGCTTCATACTCTCGGCAGACAGGACCTTTCTACATAGCAGACATTTCGGCTTCTCCTCGTAGCATTCCATCACACTTGTAAATCCATACTGAATGAAACTTTGGTCGTATGTTCGCTGTGTCTTTTGTGTCTCTTCTACAGTTCCTCTTCGAACTGTCTTTGGAGGGACAGGGCCAGGCGGGAGAATAAATCTTTCCATTTTGTTTTATACACTCTGATTGCAAGTTTGTGTTTGCATTTTATAGGTTTGAGCTTGAACTCAAGTAATGTAATGATAGTGTTTAAATGTGGTCGATAGGGTTTACATGTTTAAATGTGGTCGATAGGGTTTAAATGTGGTCGATAGGGTTTAAATGTGGTCGATAGGGTTTAAATGTGGTTGATAGGGTTTACATGTTTAAATATGGTCGATAGGGTTTACATGTTTAAATTTGGTCGATAGTGTTTAAATATGGTCGATAGGGTTTACATGTGGTCGACAGGGTTTACATGTGGTCCATAGTAGTGTTAAATGTTCTTTTCCCTCTCTCTCCACCTCATCCCTCACTCTCCACCTCAAGCTGGTGTGTGGTGAGCGTTCTGGCGCCGATTGGCTGCCGTGCATCACCCAAATGGGTGCTACATACTGGTGGTGGTTAGTGAGGTCGTCCCCCCCCCTTCACTGTAGGCGTCTTTGAGTGTCTAGAAAAGCGCTAAATAAATTCAATGAATTATTAATTATTAATGTAACTGTGCAGTCACGTGATTACGGCACTCAAAGATGCACCAGCTCAGATATTTGCTGCATTTTATTTGAACTAGATTTATATTCGAGAAAATGAAAGCATTGGAGACAGTTATGTACGATTATTTGTAGTGTTTTATTTAAAAACTTTTTTCTTTTTTTTTTATCAATTACTAGACATTTCAGGAGACCCTATTTCAATTCCGGGACCCCAAGGTTGAAAAACCCTGGGCTAAGGTGAAGCTGCGAGCGGAGCCCGATCAATGTACTCCTGTTGGACCCCAGTCAAAACGACTTAAGTCACCAGAGCACATTAAGACTCAAAAAGCCAAGGAAGTGTAAAACACAACAGCTTCATAAAAAACAAATTCCTCCT